>NC_085032.1:7817136-7940834 GCF_963692335.1 Osmerus eperlanus | reverse complement strand
GGAAAGAATGTGGGCCAAAAGAACGGATGGAGGGATGAATGGAGGGGAGCAGGGGGGGAGGTACTCAGTAATGTACAGACAGTCAGACGGCCATTGCTGCTAATGAGCATACTGTAGAGAGAGCCCATTACTGAACACTCCACACACACACACACTCACCTCCTACACACCCTCAATACATACACCAGAGGACAATGGACACATACAGAGAGCAGTACAGACTTTCCAGTCCAGATCAGACACATGCCCCTGTCTGTGCGGGAGTGTGTGTGTGTGTGTGTGTTACAGGCCAGGGGAACAGCTTGCAAGCAGATGCAGGGCCCATTGGGGGGTGACAGGGGTATGGACAGGTGAGTAAAGGGACAGATGGGCAACAGAGGGGGGAAAGAGATAAGAACACACACACACATATCCAGACCCCATACTGACCCATCCGTCATGTGTATGTGTGTGTGTGTGTGTTGATCCACTCAGCCTCTCCAGGGCACATATGGTTCCCCAATAGGGGACAAAGCAAACACAATGGGGGGTGGGGGGGTGGCTGAGAGGATCCATCACCTGGTGGCTGACACACACACACACACACATGTGCAAATGCTGACTGACAGCCACAGTACAAAAGCGTGTTCTAGAAAGGAGAGAGAAAAGGAGGGAGTAAGAGGAGATTAAAAAGAACAACAAGAGTGTATTATCAAAGTCATGTGAATGGGGGGAGCGGGGGGGGGGGGGGGCAACGAACCGCAGGCGCCAGGGGTTGTTGCTGACACGCCAGTGAAGTGAACTGCTGCCGCCCGACACGTATGGAAATGAAGATCTGATAGACACGCATGCCGATCGGTAGACGGCCATCTTTAAACCATTACCGTCATCCACGGCAACTGCCGTGAGAACGCACATGCTGGCTCGGAACGTTACCCCTTCGTGTTAACGTTCCACGACAACATCATGTTCTGTTTTGATTTATTTTATTTGAGGCTGGCTTTAGAGAGGTACGTGCGGTGGTGTTTTGTAAGTTGACTCTGAGTCAAGTTGGCTGCTCTCTAAACCATTCCAGTCCACTGTGAAATTTAAGTTGCCAATTCAAATGATTCAAATCACTGAATCAACTGTTCAAGGACTCTACTTGTGGATTCACTTGGCTCAGCTCTGGTGATTATCTAAGGTTTAGGCAGGGAGAAAGGTCTGGCAGGCAGACTGTTAGTTCCCTTCAGACACTTTCCTTTCCTGTCAACAATAAAACACACACAGGGAGGGCTTCAAACTGAAGGACAAAACGGAGTGATATTCACACAATGACAAACAGGCTGAAAATAGCAGCGCAGCCTGCAGTGGGCTGTCGATAAGAAGAGGAATGTCAATGCTGTCTACCCCCACCTGAGAAACTACAACAGCCCAAACCTCCATGCCTCCCTGCTAGTCCACTTCCTGTACGGACAGTGGACACAGTCATCGGGTTTGGCTCGTCTGTCGTCCTTTCATTCCTCTCCTGAAGACTTGAACCAACAAACGTGTCCCTGTCAGAGCTGAGAAAGGCAGCTAGGTCACAAGCGGAGACAGAAACCATAACAATATTTAAGTCTGACTGTAACCTCTCATATTCTTTTGCCATAATGTATACAATGTCTATGTCTGGTGGGAGAGTAAACAGACAGACACTCTCACACAGTGCTGGAGAGAAGCGGGTTCCTGTCTGATGTTACGTTCCTTCCTGCATTCCTTGGTGGAACCCCCGACCCTCTGGGGGAGAGCCTATTGCCTCAGGGTCAAAGGTCACTTCCTGTGTATTAATTAATTGTCATCTGACATCGGCAGTGAGGCATTAAGAGATCAACATTTTGGAGAGGAGGGAAGGAGGAGGGAAGGAGAGAGGGGAGCATGGTCTGAGAGGCACAAGTGATTGACCTGTGCTCTGTTTCCTGTCTTGACTCTAACAGCCCTGCTCACAGCGAGAGGAGACAAGCTGACGCGAACAGGCCAGAGTTAACGGAGGAAAGTGCAACCAATGTCATTGTTAAAAACAAGCCCTTAACCACTCAAATATAACTTTAAAAAGCTTCCTTTTTTAAAGTTGACAATCTTAAAATTGAAGATTGAAGCAAGATTTGTATCAATAAAGTTATAGGATCTTAAACAACTATTTTTATAAAGTAAACTTTGCTGTTTGCTCTATTGACTAGAGTTTCAATTAAACGCGATTGAAGTTTGCCCGTGACACAGAGGGAGCGAGCGCTTAATCACAAAGACGCTTTCAAGTCTCTCTTAACAAAACGAACTCATTACAGGAACGTGAATCTGTATCCACGCTAAAGGCAGATCAAGGCAGATCTGAAACGTTATGGGAGCAAAACCCCGCACATTGCGTCTAAACTTAAAAGGGCCTCAAATGTTTTCACACATCTAGAAAGGCTTTTTTTTTTCTCTCTCTCTCTCTCTCTCTCTCCATTGAAGACACTTCAAAATTTGTCTTGTGATGAGGCTGCAGGGAGATAGAGGAGGAGTGAAGCGACGGGTTTTGGGAAACTTAAAGGCCTGGCAGGGACAAACATCTCCATCCAGCTGTTCACCCTGTCTACCATCTGGGAAAGACCGAGGCATGAAAGGGAACAGAAAGAGAGGGATGAGACAGAAGGATAGAGACGAATGGGCAAGAAAAGAAGGAGCGCTGATACAATCAACTATAAATAAACGGATGAAAGAGGCGACGCTGATCTGTGACACGGTCTATGTCTTTGATTAAGAACAGCTTCTTGGCACCTTGATTGTGAAGTGCTAATTGCTGTGACGGACAATGGACAGTCTGAAGGTTTTACTACTGTACTTACAGTCTCTGTCCCGACACTTGTGTGATCGGCGTCTGCATAGCTATATCTACATGTCCATAGTTAGGACAGTTAGGACAGTACATATGCCAATCGTGGGAGTCCATCATGTACCACGTGTGTGAGTGTGGTGTGCGTGCCTGCACGTACGAGTGTGTAGCTCCGTGTGTGCGCGTGCATGTGTGTGTGTGGGGGGGGGTACCCATGGTTGTGTATCAGCTGAGAGGGAGTCCAGTCCAGAGCTCCCACATGCTGACCAGGTGTGAAGCTACGTGCACGTATGAGTAAGCTACGTTTGGGGCGCACCTGAACACCATCAGCGGGAGGAGAGACCAGATGTGTGTGTGTGTTTGTTTGTGTGTGTGTGTGTGTGTGTGTGAAAAAGAGAGCACCTCCAGATGGCCCAACTGATCCTCCCCTTACTTCATATTCAATTAGAAGAAATCAAACAGGGCAGGGAACCAGCCTCTTCTGTACTGGACAACTGCTTTTGAAGAGGACCGCGCATGTGTGTGTGTGATTGGAAAGTAAATGAACCAGTGTAATGACTTGCATATGTCCAGGTAAGGGGTGGGTGGAAGAGGGGGGGGGGGGGGGGGTGAAGGGGGAAGGAAGAGGGACAAGGTTGGGGTTGAGGTGGGGGTTGAGGTAGGGGTTGAGGACGAATACTGGGGGAAAGAATCAACTCCAGTCTGTGCATCTGTTTTCTGGCAAAGGATGAAAGGAGGAGTGCCCGTCTCTCTCTTCCATAAGGAGTCCTTCTGTCCTCCTCCCCTGGGACTCTCAGAGACCGGCCTGCCAGCTGAGGCCGCTCAGAGTACTACACTACCCACAATCCCTAGGGGCCTTTCTGCAGGGCCACACGCCTTTATACAGCTTCATATATGTGTCGTAAGGGTTTATGTTTGATGATGGGACGCCATGATGGAAGCAGGCCCCTCAAGGCTTCCATACACACCATAACACAGACACACTGGAGACCCAGAGCAATGCGTGGGGCTTCTCAGTGCAGCTGGTCCTGCCGTTACAAATGGCCATGTCGTTCCATGGCTGTGTAAACTACAACTCTGACTAGAGGTCTGATGGCTATTCCGATATGGACTCTTTGAAGTGTGGATTGTAATAAATGCATGGCAGTGGATATTCCCTTGTTGCAACAGATGATCTGATCTCAGCTGATTTACACACACACACACGCATACACGTAGTTGTGTCAATTTATACAGTAAACATTACACTGCAAAATACCTCATGGCCATAATCTAATAAAGTGAACATCTTAGATCTAAAACTTGGCAACATAGGCCTACAAGGTAAGATGATATTCCTGTCTAGACATCATTATCCTGGTTTTATTTCATATAATAAAAATGATGTTCAGTCGTCTGTTACCCAACTTTTATGCTCAGTTTAGGTTTGTGTGAAGGTAATGAGTAATGTATTGGTTATATATGATGATATGTTGCATTGGGCAATGCAACATGTTGAAGATTTGCAGCATAAAACCTATCCTTGTGCCAGAATAACTTGTTACACGATATTTTAAAAGCGGCTAAATGTGCTTGAGGCTTTGAGCAGAACAATTAGCATGTTTGTGGGGTTCATGAATATGCCAAAACGTGCATTAGGTTCATACTAGACATTGTCGAAATTTCAGTTGAGGCAAAGACATTCGCTTCAATTTTCCCTGCCCAGTTCCCCTCAACGCTCGGCTTTGAGGACCTTAATTGGTTACAGATGCATTCTGAAAACAGGAAAGTCTATAGCCTCAATAGATGCCGAATGAAAAGAAACGAAAATACAGAGACCATGTCATCTAAATAGGTGGAATTTGGAAGTCGCCTGACGGAGGAACTGAGACAAAGAAGAAAACCGTTATCTCGCGTCGGTAACCCTTGGACTGATGTTTTTTCCAGATGTTATCGAGAGGCCGCGCACGCAGCGCCACGACTAACGGAAAGTTCAACTAATCTGAAAATAACCGAACTAATGTTGGCGATGGACAATGTGTGTCCCAACTAAATTTCTGGAAATGTGCCCCGTCTTTCATGTTAGTAGCACACATTGTGACAGATGTCTCGTGTCAGAAACTCTAGTGCGATATTATTTACCCCGGCTAAATCCACATCCTGAGCGCATGTGGACTTCTTAAAGCACTTTCCTAAAGATCAAAGCGCCTCACACGGCCAGATGCTAATTTATAGCCGCACCACCCGTATCCAGAACCCCTCCACAAAGATTCAGATCTGAATTCCATAGGTTTCAGCTGGGTAGTGGAGACGTGCTGGACGTATGTTATTAAGAAATAAATAGCCTCAGCGGGGAACGGTTGGCAATGCAGCCTACTTGACAAGCAGCGCCAAACGGGTGAAAAGTGTAACAAATGTGCCAAATGGCAAAAGCCACAAGGTTGTGTTGACTGTAGGAATTAGCATGAGAATGCAAAGTCAAAGGGAGTGTTGTCTTACAACAGCAATAAAACGCCGGGCTATTAGAGGGCTATACACACTTCATTATGTGCGAGATTGATGTTCTGCTTTTTCTAATTATCAAGCCATGCATTTTGTTTGAGAAGTTAAGTTTAAGTTGGTGACCGCCTGCTATATTAAAAGCTCTCAACTTTTATACGTGGAAAATCTCCGACGTGGAATCTGTACAAAAATAGTTTTTTTCCAGGATCTATTTACCATCCATTGAACCAATTGACAGTTGAAAAGGGTGGGCAGCATGAATGAAAATTAAAATCTAGGCAACATAGTTATGAGGTAACCCTCTGTTCCCCAGGCACTGCCTATCCGCTATGAATCCGCTTCCTTCCTCGCCTGATGTTCAGAAAATAGTAGGCTTTACAATGTTTACAATGTTGCCTAAAGCGGTGAACGTTGTGTTATGTGTAAACTGTTGTCTAATAGCCTATGTAGCTGAGTGCTTATGGAAAGTGTAATGTTTAAGATATATTTTGCAGTAGTTTACAACGTTTAGGCTACTCGTATCACAGGATGCGAGTAGATGCGAAGCAACAAGTTGTATCTCGGCGCACTGAAAACATAAATCACCACTCTATTTGCAACATAAATAACACTAGCAATGAACTGAACGAAAAATATCAAAGTGCACTGGTTCATCAAAACCCGAAACGATCGTAAGCACAGAGGTATCAATTACAGTATGAAACGGAACAAGCGCAAAGTGGGACTTACCCTGAGTAAGAACCAAATCGTAGAAGTTGAAGGCGAGAAGAAAACTGATTATCTTAAAACACACATACATCTTATTGAAATCCTAAAGTGCATTGTGAACGGAAACACAAATGTAACTGTGTGGCAGCCGCTGTTAGCTCCATGGGACCCTCTCCGTTGGCAACATCGGCGTCTGCGGTTCCCTTCTCGTGATCCGTTCATATACCAGGCCGAGCAGCGGAGATGGAGACATGGCCCGATGGTCACACAGCGCATGCGCACACAAGAGAAAAAAGTATTTGCGGCGTCGCTCTCACCGGTCACAAGAGGGCTAGATTGACAGTGGCATGATAGATGGATTTAGCCTACTATCTTGAAAACGACTTTGTCATGAATATATGCACGTTATATGCACCGAGAGAGGTGGGAATGAAACTGATTTCTAATTTTGATGACAAACATCAAAATGCAGTCAGCAGACCGTCTTTTTTGTTTCACAACAATGTTCTTCAAAGCTGAACACTGAACTTTTGCACCAACCCAATAAAAGAATAAAATCCTATCTTATACCAAATTTAGATACTCCCAATGCTTTGAATCACAGTAGGTCTACTCATTGAAAACAATACATGACTGTGCAGCTAAAACATGATGTGCAAATAGGCCTACGGACATAGTTGGTGCCCCTCTGTAAAGACCAGTCGTGACAGCCCACACCTGCAGCTGAAATGACTCTCTCAGTGAAAATGTCCCGAAGAAACCATTATGTCAGCCATTGGACATCTGGTTAGCGAAGATGCAAACTCCCTAATGGAAAAGCACAACACAGCGTTTAGCATGGTGGACCAGACTGTCAGGCCTCACAATGGGCCCAATGTTGGGATGATGAGACAGCCACTCGTGGTGCCTCAGGGCTGGACCACAAACTGAGAAACTCTTTCTCTCTCTTCCTCTCTGTCTTCTTCCATATTTCCAGCTCTCCATGACTTGAAACAAATTTGACGTAGGTGTAGGTTTTAACCACATTTTAAATGGGTGTTGTGCTATGGGTGTCTGTATTTGCAACTGCATGTGTGTGTGTGTGTGTGTGTGTGTGTGTGTGTGTGTGTGTGTGTGTGTGTGTGTGTGTGTGTGTGTGTGTGTGTGTGTGTAAGCATACAGTACATCTATGCCTGAGTGAGTATGGGTATTTTGAACAAGACTTGGTTGTGGGGGGCCACAGTGCTGACTCCAGTGTCTAATGTCCTCCCAGCCCTAACCCCTGACCCCTGACCCCTGTGAAAGGGGCCGTCCCCCTACGGACAGATCTACCCGCTGTTTCACACAAAAGGCC
Source organism: Osmerus eperlanus (assembly GCF_963692335.1). Lineage (NCBI taxonomy): Eukaryota > Metazoa > Chordata > Actinopteri > Osmeriformes > Osmeridae > Osmerus > Osmerus eperlanus. The sequence goes on along the minus strand of NC_085032.1, from coordinate 7,933,503 downwards.
GGGACTGGCAGTTGACATGGGAATTAGATGGGACAAAAGTGAGACAGAGGAGATGCCTGAATGCTCTTCAGACATCACTTCCTGTTGATGAGGCCATTTCCTGTCACAGGGAGGATGTAACCAGTGACTTTGATGGATGGGGGATTTGGAAATATATATGTTTTATTTGTTTCTAAGTATGTGTGTGTGTGTGTGTGTGTGTAAACATGGTGGTTTCAGAGAGAGCTTGTCCTTCAGCTTCTCAGGGCCAACCCCAGTCTGCAGTCCTCAGTCTCCCCCAGGCTACACCAGGCCTTTCAACACCTGTCAGATAGAGCTATGAGAAAGTTTCACACACACACACACACACACTTAATAATGTTATTACTGGCACTCTGCACCGCATGCCAAGATACTGTATGTGTGTTACTGTATGGGTGTGAATGAAAATCCCTACATTTCCACAGGGCTGTAAAAGCAAGCAACCTGCAGGTCGACACAGACGCCCTTAGAGACGCAGATGTTTGGGCTGTGTGTGTGTGTATGGAAGCTCTCCCTGGGAGTGATGGATGTTGATCAATACTATGTGGTCAAAAAAATTGAGGGGGGGTTCAGGGCTCAGACTGTGGATGTGAGAACCTGTCTTTTTACATGGGAATAGCCTCGAGATTGCGAGTACTGATTTTTCATGTCCTATGTACGTGTGTGTGTTTGTGCACACTTCTTGCCAAAACCAAAGTTGACTCATACTGTAGACTATACCTTTATTACATCCAAAGTAAACATCACTGCCCAAACCGTTTTTTAACCAAAAGAGTTTTAACAGCCTATGGAATAAAGTTAAGAAAACTTTGGTCAGTTACAGTAATAACCATAATTTCTATCTATATTTCCATTCTACAAGCACAGACCTTGCCAAGCCTTGCAGCGATCTAAAGGGGTATATATTAACCGAATGACAGCAGTTTTCAGATCACCACACACAGCACACCTCCCCCATACAGGGCTGCCGGCTGCCTCACAGAGAAGGAAGTGCCCTCTACTTTGTGGTGAGCGAGCGGCCATTAAATGGGTCAGAATTCCGTGATTGAGTCAGATTTAATTTGACACGCCACGGTGGGCCAGGACTGGGCCTGCGTCCAGGAGCTCCACCTAGTTGAGAAGCTGTGTGTGTGTGCGCATGTGTGTGCGTGTGTGCGCGTGTGCATGTGTGTGGGTTGTCACATCCTGAGTTTCCTTATAATCACCAGCCTCTCAGGAAAAGCTCTTCTCTTTCATGGCAGTGTGAGTGGCACAGCCCGTGAGGCGATTGAGGACACGGAAAACCTGCGTGTCTGTGTGTGTTTGATGTCTTACCAAAGTTAAGTGCGTGTGCAGCTTAAATATAGACTAGAGCGGAGCGTGGTGACAAACGCGGGCATTCCATGTGCACGTGTGTTTGTGTGTTTACGTGATCCAAAACAACTAAACGCCAACCCTAGTGGATGTCGACAAGGCCCGGGCTTGTGTGATTAGAGCCCCAGTGCTCCTATATTTAGACACAGCTAACTGTGTATGAACTGAAGCCCAACCATACCCCTCATTACTTCCTAATGATCATGAAGTCTCCACATAATCACAGTGTTCTCCACCCATGGACACTCTGCAGGCTGCCCTTCACGTGTCACCAATACTGTAGTACACTACGGGAGGGGGGAGGAAGAGGGAGAGGAAGAGAGAAGAAGAGAAAGAAGGAGGGAAAAAGGTGGTGGGGGGGATAATGATAGTTGATAAAGGAGTGTTATCTCTCTGTCTCTCTATCTCTCTCCCTCTCTCTCTGTCTCTTTCGCAGACACACATCAGAGGCTGTACCTAACAGATGACATCAACAGGCCCGTTGTCTCTATCTCTGCTACATCCATTCATCTGTGGTCACCAAATATCCCTCGCTATAAACTCACAAACCCTGTTTGAAAAACAGCTATAAAAGCGGCTATGACAAGCCACGTTTGAGCCACAATTGCCAGGCTCCAGCCTCTGGTTGGTACGGCTCGCTATATTTAACCCAGTCGAGTATATTTAGACCCAAACAGAGCAGGTTGGAAATGGCAGGCTGCAGGGGTGCGGTTGAGAACATTTCCCAGCAACCCCTGGTGTCTGGACTGCGTTTGTGGCCATCCCACTCTTACAAGGTCATTTTGATGGAAACACAAGAGCCCTTCCCCCCCCCAAAAAACGTATCTCTCATCCTTAGTTGAACCTCCTCTCATCCCTCACTCCCGGTCAGTTTGTTTTTCAGCAAGTGGCTGACTGTGTCTGTCTCCTGAAGAGGGATGCAGATGGATGGGTTAAGTAGTTCAGGTCAACCTCATAAGGTCTCCATACATCCTCACTGCCAGTCCTAGACCCTATGTCTTTGCAGTGGAAGAGCAGAGGGTCTGTCATCGTGTGCATGCTTGTGTACCAGGACGTTATGAAGCAGGGCTGAACTTGCCTCGGTAAGACTCGGTGATGTCTCCTGGATGGCCATACAATCTGTCATAGAAGCTGTCCTCCCATGACAGTTACAAGACAGCATGAACGGTAATTTAGTCTAAAAGTGGAACAGCCCAAAACCACTGAAAGAATCCCATTCTGACTCTGGCCCATTCTGTGGCCGGACTTTAAGCCAAACCGATGACTTGTTTTCACGGACAATAACAAAGATTCAATTTCAACTTTTTTTTCTCTTCTTTCTGGCGTGTTTTTCTCCAAGCCTATCCCGTGGTCCATTCTTTGTAGCTGAGGCAGACTTCTCTCTGGTCTAGAGTTTCAACCTGCAGTTCCCCAGAGGGGGCAGAGTATTGTCAGTGAGCTCACCTGTTGTCTCCTGCTGGCTGGTCAAACATCTCAGGGAGAATACAGTGTCATGGGAGTCAGATGGCTGAGCGGTTAGGGAGTCGGGCTAGTAATCTGAAGGTTACCGGTTCGATTCCCGGCTGTGCGAAATGACGTTGTGTCCTTGGGCAAGGCACTTCACCCTACTTGCCTCGGGGGAATGTCCCTGTACTTACTGTAAGTCGCTCTGGATAAGAGCGTCTTCTAAATGACTAAATGTAAATGTAATGTAAATGTCCTCCTGGTCCTTCAGTAGATGGTCAGCTCCCCCTTCAGGACAGATATGGAACAACAGCCAGGGAGAGTTAGGCTGAGCAGGACAGCGGTGAGACAGAGACGGATTGACATACCGGCAGACAGACGGTCACCTTTCAGGACCTACCTCTGTATTTAGCTAAACCATGTACTCCAGAGATCACCACAATTTCGACTTTATTAAGGATGGGTAAAAATAAGATGTCTATAAGCTCTCAAAAACACCACAGACAGACACACACAGAGACCTGAGACCAGAATCAGAATCAGAATGGGATTCATTCGCCATGAAAGTTTGCACAGACAAGGAATTTTCTTTGGCAGGAAGGTCCATACAATAAACATATAGGGACCTAAAATTTAAATATGTGGACTATCTATACTAAGGGTACATAAACTAGCAGTACTAAGTGGAATTAGAATAAAATAAAATATACAATAAAATAAAATATAAGTTGCTGTAATTTACAATATAAAAATACAAAAATACAAATATGACAAAAAATACAAATGTACAAGATACAATTTTGTAATGCAGTGCAAAAAATGTGTGTGTGCGGTTACTGTCTCAGTGGAAGCATTCATCAGTGAGGTAGACTTTCTAGAAGAGACTTTCTGACACATGTTGGGAAAATCTGTCTTGTTAAACGTCAACAGAACCCAGTCTGTTTACAGGGTGCGATCAAAGCACACGTCAATAAATAAGGCAGTTGTTGTTTTCATCGCGGCGGTATTGTTTGGGCACGGAGCCTGGCACGAGTGCCTCCGTTAAACACCGCCAACGTGTCGACTGGCATCTTTACAGGAGAAGAAGAGATGCAGCTGCAAGGAAAGGACTGTGCACACACACACACTCTCATAAGGTCACCCACTCGTCTAGGCTTGTGTGTGGTTAGTGGGTGAAGTCCAGATGCTATGGAATGACCAACCTGGCGCTAAGAGACTTTGTAAGTAGTAGTAAATGGGTGGAAAAGGGTTATGTAGTTTAAATAATCCATGCACATGTAGTTAATACCAAAAAACCCATACACATGTTGTTTTAACAAAGAAGCCGTACACATGTAGTTTATACCCCCAAAAACATAGACACGTATCTCATACAAGCATTTCATAAATGTTTAGTACATGTAGTTTAGCAATTAGGATTTTGATACTCCCATTAAATGATGCAGTGACGCCACAATGAGTCGCTGTTCCGCCTCTCTCTGACGGCAGGTGCTGGGGCGGTCAGACAACAGACAGCTACACAGCCACTTCCTAATCTGTAAATATGGATTCTCCAAGCAATGAAGGCCCGAGGGCAGGCCTGTGTATACGCGGCCTGACCGAATGTTCCAAAACATTCTGAATGAAAGCAGATGTGGCGGCACAACAAGCGAATTAGAAGAGAGGGGGGAGGCAGAAAGGAGGAGGTTACTACGAAATAATTACCCGAGATGAAGGGAGAGAGCATCATCATTTATGGAGCATTCCCACAGACTGTACACACATACACACACACACTCTATGACTCTGGAGACAACTGTCAGGCTGTCGCATTCGACCTCGGTAGCATTGTGCAGAGAACTGACTTGGTCTCCGGGCACACACACACGCGCGCGCTGTGCGCACACACAAACACACATACTCCGAGGTTAGGCTAATGCACAACAGCTGCATAGAAATCACCTTGATCTGCGTTAGTATAGTTAGACCACATAGTTAAGATTTAAGATTTAAGATTCCTATATGTTGAATGTATGCACCTTCCTGTCAAAGTAAATTCCTTGTCTGTGCAAACTTTCATGGCGAATAAAACCCTTTCTGATTCTGATTCTGATTCTCAACCGTCTGAGGTAAAGGACAACATTAGATAATCATCTCTGGGCCGGCTGTATGTGGTCTATGGCTGGCTGGAAGGTTCTGGAAGGCATTAGCGAACGAACGCATCAGTGCTCTCAGAGAACAGCCACCAAGGGAACTAAAAGAGCTTTGATCACCTGCACGGGTGTTTCGTTTCACACAGTCCTATTCTATAGGAATCTGAAGGGCTTTGGGTTAGAGCATTAAATGTTCATTTTATCCTGGGTGGATACACACACACAAGAAGAACATACACACACAGAACCGCATTTGGTGTTATACACCTTAGTTGCACTGAACTCGGAACATTAATAATCAGGTCTCTCTCGGTTACCTATGCTTACTTATCACAACATGTTGCCTATGTAAGTTATAAATGACCTCATTATGGATGGAGCAGTTGGCATTTCCATAAAAAAATCCCCCGAAACAAGTGAAAATATTTCTGCCCAATTGCAACCTACCATAACCCTAACTCCTCCACTGCACCAGCAAGGTTTATTTCAGAACATGGCTACACAATTCCGCCTCTTATCGTGTTGTTGCTATGCTGATCTACTGTATTTCAAAATACCTTGTCTCTGCACTGGTTGAGTTAGGCTTGTAGTGATCATTTACATTTCCCAAACCATAACTTAGCTTCCAAATGATAACTGACCACACAAAAACACAGCTTTTTTGTTTAAATTTACACTATACTCATTACATGCCTGATCATGGGGAAATACTTTAATTATTTATTTTAGCCTTTGCTCTTATAGTTCTTGGGACACACGTATCCCTTTCACTGTTTACGGTCAAGTGTGACATCCATCACTACAGCTATCTCAACCATGACGCCATTTCAACAATTTATATCTTTGCATAATTTTTCCCACATTGTGTGGAGCGATCAAACCGAAAACAACATAAAGGGCTTTGTGTCACTGTAATCATGTCACACAATAGGCTATAATTTAAAGACCTCAGTAAAAAAGCAACCTCCAAGGACATGAAGTAAACAAATGTTTTTGTTTCAGTCCTTACATTTGTGAAACACGTATTAAGACCCCCCCCACACACACACACACGGCGACCATATTCTTCCATGCTGTCCCTTGAACCTTCCAGATTGGGCACAGGTTTCCCTCTAGAGCACAAAAGGGGTATTGACCATCAAGCAGTATCTGGGGTGAACGAATGTCTACAGTTGGACTTCTCTACCTGTGTTGGTTTCTAACCTCAGAGTGCCTCAGGCCTCCTCTTCCTGGGAGGAATGGCAGGACATCTCACCGAGCTTATGACTGGGCCAGGGTAGAACCACACTTCTCTGCATGTCCCTAAACCATTACCCTGATCGGAGAAGCCATGGTGGAATTAGCTTTTTGTGTCAAGTGTCCGATTACAACCTTTTGTTTTTGGACTTGAGTGTGCAGGACATTGTTTATGAGCAATTCCCTTAAGCACCTGACAATTATTATCATCATGTTCCAATCCGGAACTCGTTGAGAAAATGTTACCACCTATTCCAGCAGACAACTTACACAGTAAATCTTCTGTCAAACGAATCAACAGAGGCACACAACCTTCCATGCAGTTTGAGCGGGACATATTCATCTTCCTCTGCTGCGGGTCATGCTGTTCTGTGGACCCAGGATCAAACACCATTGGAAATCCTGTCGACTGAACCTGCACGTAGTGTGCCATAGTCCCAGAGAAGAATGCGCTGGAAATTACTCTTCTAATGAGAACCATATGGTCACTTCCTTTGAGAGTCAAAGGACAGGAAATGTGAAAGGGGTCTGTTGGGCATGAGCATGCTAACATCTACCTATGGGTAGGAGAAACACCGCTGACTTTGTACTCAAGGCAACAGATGTGCTGAACCACATGCCTACATCAGGTGATGTCATTCCAACGCAACACGGCCTAGCATGAATGGGGATGTAGCTCTTGCCTAGCATGACCCAGTGCCGTCCACCCACACAGCAAAACCCACCGGTCTTATCTATTTGATCTCACCAGTGGTCACGCAGTAGTGAGAATGTTCCACATGGATGGCAGTGCTGCTTTTGTCCGCCCTCACCTACAGCTGTGTGAAAATACATGAGGTTTAGTCTGCTCGGTTGGTCCACTCATTCAGACATGGTTAGCTCACTGAGCCGAAGGTCGAGAGGATTACTGTTCAACGATGCTTCATCGCCCAATAACCTTAAAGACAGAGTTTTTTTTCCAGATCTCTGTCTCACACAGTCAATTATCCAGCCTCCATGCTACAGATTGTGAATTGTATCGTGAAGCAAACTCCCAGATATCAGATTGAACAGACTTTTGAATTACCTGTTTGGAAATACCTCGTTTTAATCCATCATTCAGAACAGATTAAGATTCCGTGAGACTGCATTTGCCAGGAAGGACATTTCACATCACATCATTTGTGTTACCACATCTATATCCATCAGCAAGACTAAATTAAGAAGTATTGAGGCTGCATTGAAAAGAAGTTCTTAGAATTTCACTCAAGATTCGGTTGAAGAGAAATGCTTATCATGAAGACAGTAAACAGACAGAGATACTCCTACTCACACAAACGCATGCACATACACACACAGTTCTCCAAGCAAACCATGGGGTTCTGGGGTTCCAAATTCTGTCCTCCTAAAAGAAAACAGAGATTGTTGGAAACACAGCCAGTTCTATTTCTCAAGTATGCTGTGTGTGTGCGCTAACAATGATTGGTTGAACCAGTAGGGGCCGCAAATAGAACTCAGGTGCGACCTCTGCCTTTGCAAAGTTATATCTCACTCTATAAACATGTGTTCAAAGAGATCATTCAGCCTGTATTCTGCAGGGTATCCTTTCAGAGGCATATATTTCAGCCATGAGTCTGATGCAACCACACGTACGTACACACACCCAGACACAGGTGTCCTCCACATGTGCCTCTGAGAGAGGTCAGACTCTTCTAATCAGTCACACAGGTGGACGTGCAGGTGCTCCCCTGGCCCAATCAGAAACGTCCATCAGATCAAAGAGTTTGAGAAAGACCACCACGACAGACAACCTCCGTAATCTGTTCCCAAGACGACGGCCGAGGCGTGAGGCCATAGAATGCACATTCTCTGATTCAGTTCTGCTGCGACCAGACAGAAAGTCTGTTCAAAGCGTCTCTATTTTATACTTTCTGCCCACCAGTGTTTAGATCAGGCATTTCGAAACTTTATGAGAAAGTTTATGAGAAGGCTGTTGACAATATTGGCTCTTTGTGTTTTTGAGGGGAGAGGTGATGAAACAAAGGGCAAAGGAGGGACCTGTGTTTATATCGCCTGTGTTCACCTTTTCAGTTGTTCATGTGGAGACTAGCACCATCTTCTGGTCATCAACTGGTTCTGCATCAGCCAAATCATCACCGCCATCCTCATTTTCAACAGAGTAATTTTCATCACAAGTTCCTTGATGATTGTACCTAGTTATATCATCCCTCGTCCCCAATCTTGGCATCACATGTTCCCAGTAAAACAGATCCGTTCCTCCTTCCTTGTCTGGAGACAGTTTTACGACGACATAATAAGAGTCATGTGGATCTTGTTTCTGTGCCGGAGGCTGTTTTTGGCCCTGGGTGTAAACCCCTGGACACCCAGCTCTGTGGGTAGGAAGAGGACTGTGTCAGTCACCAGGGCCCAGAGCGAGGGAGGATGCCCAGGGAGGATGCCCACCCTACACAACCCGGATACTGCCTCTATGTCTGGGAAGAGAAATGGACCTCACCTCTGCCAGAGTCAAGAGTTCATGACACTAACTCTCCTAGTCAGGAATGGTGAGCTTTTCATTTTCTTGACTTGATTAAATACACATAATTAATTCGATTTTATATGTATTTAAGTATGTGGAAGGTATGACTAGGGGTTAACGGGTTTGCTGTGTTGACCTTAGACAACTGATACTCAGTCCTCTTAAAACGTAACTCACATTTGATTTAGAAACATGTTTGTCAAGTTCACTAGGCTCCAACTTGTCGTGTGTTGTCAATAGAAGGGAAGAAACATGCTATCAGGCTGGAAGTCTGGAGCCGGTAAACAGTAACGTTAACGTTCATGTGAGAAAGCTGCGTGAGAACAGTGACCTTCATAAAGAGACACAAACATGGGGGAGGAGATGGCATTCCACAGACAAATTAGATTGAATCTGACCAAGAAGAAAACAGGTTTAGCCTGTACGTTATGCCCTGAAGGGTTTCCCGTGTGAAATGCTATGCAATCTTTCTTGCTGTACAAGAATGTGAACACTGCAAATGTAACACTCCTGTGTATTATTCTCACGCTCCACCTCTAAACAGCATGACTTTTCGAAAGACACTCCTGGTCCCTGACGTTACCAGCATGGCCATATGTGAGTGCCTCTTCTTCTGGGTGTACTCATATATGATGAGAACCCATGTTTTTAATGGACGTTTAACACTGGTACTGTGTTGCTTGAGGCGTCAGAGCAATCCTCTCCAATCCTCCTCCATTTAGTTTCTTTTCCCCCTCTCTCCCTCTCTATATTTTAGGGTTCATCATTGTCCTATTTTGCAGTTATGATGTGGGTGCAGAAATGGGGACTACCCCCAACTTGAAGCAAATAGTGATTGGGCGATGCTTTGACTACATCACACTCGTAAGCCCTACCTCAAGGTAATGTGTGACCATCAACTCATGAGCGAAGCATGTCAAGATGGTACTGTGCACTAAACTCACTAATCCATGAATTGTCTTTCCCAAAAATGAAGGAATACAATGATTTAAAGAAATATGTAATATCTCTTTAAGATATGACTGTGAAGCTATCTGGAGGGAGTTTGAGGAAGCAGTTGTGCGACGGTCTCCCTGCAACGTGAAGGTTAAAGATTACAAAAGAATGTTCCGTGCCACGCCACAGTCTTTGCCGTGTGACAGGGTGAGAGTCCACTGGTGATGTACTTCATGTTCAAATGCGCAGTGGCTTCACAGTGAGCGGCCTTGGGGGTGACCTTGACCTCCAGATCAATGATAAGACTAACCAAATTGAATAGAGATAAACACCTTGATCTCTATTCTAAAGAGAGGTCTTTCACCTCTCTTTATCCCCAAGTCAGAGAGAGCCTGTGGGTGTTTCAGTTTTGAATGATTGTCCCCTCTGCCCCCACACCCCGCCACCCCCCACACCCATCCTTTAAAGCTCCTGTTCTGGAGTAAGACCCGGGATCTGATGCACAGCTACGCAGCCGTGACGCGTCGCTTCTGGACCCTGGAGGACACGCTGGTGGGCTACATGTTCAACGACCTCGTCTGGTGCGGACAGCAGGAGAAGGACAGAGGTGGGAGGGGTCACCACCACCACCACCATCACCACCACCTGGGGGGGGGGGGGGGTCACCACCACCACCATCACCATCACCACCACCATCACCACCACCATCACCATCACCACCACCATCACCATCACCATCACAACCACCATCACCATCACCACCACCATCACCACCACCATCACCATCACCACCACCATCACCATCACAACCACCATCACCATCACCACCACCATCACCACCACCATCACCATCACCACCACCATCACCATCACAACCACCATCACCATCACCATCACCACCACCATCACCATCACCACCACCATCACCACCACCATCACCATCACCATCACAACCACCATCACCATCACCACCACCATCACCACCACCATCACCATCACCACCACCATCACCATCACCATCACAACCACCATCACCACCACCATCACCATCACCATCACCACCACCATCACCATCACCATCACCATCACCACCACCATCACCATCACAACCACCATCACCATCACCATCACCATCACCACCACCATCACCATCACCATCACCACCACCATCACCATCACCATCACCATCACAACCACCATCACCATCACCATCACCATCACCATCACCACCACCATCACCATCACCATCACCATCACCATCACCATCACCACCACCATCACCATCACAACCACCATCACCATCACCACCACCATCACCATCACCATCACAACCACCATAACCACCACCATCACCATCACAACCAACATCACCATCACCATCACCATCACCACCACCATCACCATCACCATCACCATCACCATCACAACCACCATCACCATCACCATCACCACCACCACCACCATCACCATCACCATCACCATCACCATCACCACCACCATCACCATCACCATCACCACCACCATCACCATCACCATCACCATCACCATCACCATCACAACCACCATCACCATCACCATCACCATCACCATCACCATCACCACCACCACCACCATCACCATCACCATCACCATCACAACCACCATCACCATCACCATCACCATCACCACCACCATCACCATCACCATCACCATCACAACCACCATCACCATCACCACCACCACCACCATCACCATCACCATCACCACCACCATCACCATCACCATCACAACCACCATCACCATCACCATCACCACCACCATCACCATCACCATCACAACCACCATCACCATCACCATCACAACCACCATCACCATCACCACCACCTGGGGGGGGGGGGGTCACCACCACCACTGCTCCCAACCTGACATGGAGGGAGGGGTGGGGGGGAGGGAGGCTAGCGGTGCTCTGATCTGTCTTTTCTAAGAAACAGGGTGAGACAGGGGTCATGAAAGACTGCTGCTCATTGGTTGACCACATCATGTGATACTGCTCACAGGAAACGCTGCCCACATTTGACATTACATAATGCAGCTGAACTAACAAGTGTGTGGGCATTGCTTTTGTGTTCAAATCCCCCAATTGTGAAGCCAGGTATTTAACCTTTTTGCACTAAACTGACAAACTCGATGAACTATCTCTTCTGTAAATGCTACATAACCCTATAGAAAACGTTTAATCATCCTCTTTGTTGTATTTTGTAAAGATGTTACCGGCCTTGACTTGCCTTAGGAGACACAATTGTTTTATTGTTTACCAGGCTTTGATTTCAACTCTTGCCCAGAGTGGTCTGCGTGTGTTAATCATCCTGTATATTCCCTCTGGAGGCGCGCTTCACAAAATGTAAGCTTACACCTACACATAAAAAGTACTATTAAGAATTACAATTATTAAGGAAATTAACCATCTGAAACTTAATGCATAAAAAAAATGTGGTTTGTTAATTGGGCCAAATACTTCACAGAATCCAAATTTGTGAAAACTGAACAGGTTCGGTTTAACTGACAAACTTAGTGTGTCATGTTAATGAGAATTACATTAACATGACACACTAAGTTTGTCAGACTATATATATATATATATATATATGCAGTATATAAGATGGATACTTCTATCTGTGTTTGACAGTTTGCTGAAGTGGCATGTGGCAACATCACAGTGCTGCTTAATGGATCCATCGAGAATGCCTTCAACAGGAAAAGGTGAGGCAAAGTACCATGATGACTGAGTGTCATTTACTGAGGTGGACCGTTCTCCGAGGTCTGGTAGTGGTATTTGGTCACTGTGTGTCTCGTGTGTGTGTTGTGAGTGTCTGGTGTGTGCCTTCCAGCATGTTTGCGAGTGTTGAGCTGGGCAGTCTGAACCCCAGGATGGTGGATCACGTCAACATCAAGGTGGTTCCAAATCTGGAGGGGCCTTTCATGTGAGCGAGAACCCCCAAAAATAATATGACGATCATCGTGACATCTTTATTCAGTCTTTGAAGCGAATCGTCATGCCGCACCGTATTGTAGGTTGCTAATGAAGTTTACAACAGTCGCTTGAACATTTTATTGATGTGTAATACCATCCTGTACGGCTGTCTTGCTCTGTGTTGTCGTCCAGTGAATCCTGCTCTCAGGGATCCATTATCAACCTCATAAAGATCCTGCAGGATAGAGGGTTCCATTGGACCTGCACAGACAACGACTTGTGAGTTCCATATAACTCCGTTTAGTGGTTGTGGGAGGATCTGTGAGTTCCATTTAACTGAGATATGTGTGTGTGTGTGGTCAACGCTGTAGTGATGTTGTAACACATGTCTCCTCTGTAGGACCCTGATTATGCTCCAGTGTATTCAGAACCCTCTGCAGTTCTCCTGTCAGACATGTTCAAACAGCCTGCTGAAAAGAGAAAGGACAACTTAAGTGAAACAGCTGCTAAACTGGTTTCGGATCCAAAGATGTGCAGACCAGAGCCCTATTATAATTTTAGGTGTCAAGTTACTTTCGAATGAACGCAGGTTCATCACCTCAGTTCATTGTCAGTCTCTAAGAAGCACGTCCTTTCATCATTTCCAAATGTCCAGCAGTTCACAATCACTTCCTCTTCTGGAATGAAGTACTGTGCGATAAGAACAGATGCATTTCAGTAGTCATCCACTCTCAACTGAAAGACATTTCCAGTTTTTATTTGATTTGATATCTGAAATGATACAGGGAGCAGTGAGATGCAGCACACATGCCTGGAAAAAATAAACACTGTAGTACACTGAAGTATTCTGTAAATGCAATTGGCCCATTGTAAATGAAACTGTGTTGTGTAAGTTAAACATTGTACATGACATATGGTAGTGTAAAATAAACAATGATATGAAACACCATGCTCCAGTGCAACATCTGATGTGTGAATTGGAGCTGCTTTGACTGTATATGGTATGGTATATAACCACAATTTTTATATGTTCTTCACTTATCGTAATTAGATGTCCCTCCATGCAATTGTTTAGAGGTCATCATATGTTATTTATTTATTGTTTGTTTTACTTTAGAACCCCATATATTTTACGTTAATCAACGTCCACTGAGACAACCTCAATATGTTGTAACTAGTTGGTCATAATGATAGAGACGGGACGTTGAAATTATGTCCAACTTTAAAAGAGTTGAGAAACTGTTTCTCTTTCTTAATGAAACGTAACGGTACGCGCGACGTCAAATCCGCGCTATGTCAGGATCGGAAAACAAGTCGAAGCACGACCAGCAAGACACTTGGAGGCATAACGTTCGGGGACTTAATAACAAATACATATCAAGCTTTTAACGGTCGATTAAACAATTCTAAGAGATAATTTAAGAAAAGAGTAGCCATGGACGACGTAGAATCGTACCGCAGTCAGAGCAAGAAACGAAGAAGTCGCTATTTAAAATTTGGTCTCGCTGCAGTTATTTTTGTAGTCATACTTGCTATCATTCTAGGAGTAGTGCTCAGTACAGCCAGTAACCCGTCGGGTGACAATCTCAAATCAACAGTCATTACCAGATGTGAAAAGTTTGTAGAAAGCACCAACATATCAAGGTAATTATGTAATGTAATTAATTGTAACCTTATATTTTGTTGGGTTAGGGTTAACAAATATGTTCATTTAGCTTATTTGCTGAATATTTATTTATTGAATTTATATTTTCTGCATAAACTATATTTGATCATTGAACAGTAATAATACGTTTATAGTTTTTCTCATGCAATTTTGTGTCCTCACAAGGGATTGCCAAAAGTTATGGAACCTGTTTGAGCAAGCCTATGTTGGCAGGGATCCATGTGCTGTACCTCCGGAGGCTTACAACCCTCTTATGGCAGGCACGCACCTTGACCCCTCATGCAACAGAGTGAGACAAACCTATTAGTAAAACCATGTTCCACGTTAAATCATCACATACGTAAACAATCGACATTAACTACCAAAACTTACATGAAACTCATTTTAGATGATGTTCTGGAGCAAAACCAAGGATCTGGTCCATGATTTCACAGAGAAGAGAGATTGTTATCAGACTCTGGAGGACACCCTGCTTGGTTCTGTCATGGATGGGTTGACTTGGTGTGGCAAGGAGGGCACCAGTGGTAAGACCCACCCCATATTGCTCCAGCCAGTCTGTCTGAGCGTTCAGAGTCTACTTAAAGACGCAGACTCAGACAATTGATAACAATTCTTGAACTATCAATGGCTGTTCAAGATTTTTTTGTCAGTAACTGATTCAAACGTAAACTCTTACTTTGACATACTTTTTAGTCTAGTATGTAAATTGTTAGTATTTGAAGTTCTCTCAGTAGAAGAGAGCAATTATTATCATATGAACTTGAGCTTTTGTTATCAAGGTTGCACCTTGTAGAGCAGCCGCCCAAAGAACTTTGCTCTGCTTTACTTTTCTCCTTGTCAGCCTCTTGCAAAACAACTGCTGTGTGTGTTTTGTCTGTTTTGTGTGTGTGTTCGTGCACACGTGCGTGCGTGTGGGGATGTGTGTGTGCGGGTCTGTGTGCATGTTTATGTGTGGGCTCATTTTTATTTCCATAGAAACGTTCACCACGGGTTGTCCAGGCTGGACGGATTGTGACAACAACCCAGTCCGCTCGTTCTGGAACCGGGCCTCGGCTGAGGTACATGCCTCCTGGGGCCTCTGGGTTAAAGGGACGGCGTAACGATTTACAGATCCAGCCTGCAGCTGGAGTCCTAATGTAACACACATAACACACACATGCACACACACACAACGTATGTTGCATTGAACAGGTGACAAACATCTGAACAGACCCAACGTAGGTCTGTCTGTTTGGGAGAGGAATGCTTCCTCTGCCTCACTTGTCATCAATGAGGCTTTGTGTCTGTATCCAGGGAGACATTTCTTAGCAGTCTTTGGAGGGGTCCCATACAGGACGCCTGCCAATTTTCTTCTCTCGGTTTTATCAGGATTGCTTTTCAGCACATCAAGCATGTTGTATGTGTCTGTATCAATGCCAAATAACCACACTCCAGTATTCACAGCACAACAAAGGTAGTGTATAGGGGTATGTGCAGTATTTCTGTGTGGGTGGTCATTGACCTTTCCTGGATCCAAACCCTGACACTCTTGACGTTTGTAGTTTGCAGATGCTGCGTGTGGTGATGTGACAGCAATGCTTAATGGTTCCATAGCCACTCCCTTCAGCCCCACTAGGTAAGCCCAGGTAAGGCCAAACAGGCCTTTTCGTAGTAAATCGTGGGAAAACATTTTTGAGGACCTATTTGTAGAGTTTAATCCATGCACAAATGCAGTCAGGACCTGTACCTAGTTTTAAAGAAGAAATAGGTCATTTTGTAACAGTGTATCGTTCACAAACTATCTGTGATAAACAGACCACATAAGCCTGGTTTCAAGGACAGTCTTATGTGCATGAAATCACTATGTTCTTATGGCCATGCAGTATTTGTTATTTTCATAGACACTGGATCATATTGTGCTATTAAACCAGCAATTAAAAGGTCTGCGAAAATGACATATTTTGGACTGTCTAAACAAAATATTGTTATTTTTTGTCTTTTTTTAGTGTTTTTGCCACTATCGAGGTCAAGAGGTTCAACTCAACCAGAATGAACGGACTGAATGTTGTACTGGTCACCAATAAGAATGATATGTAGGTTTGAATTGAGATCTGAAAGATACTATTCTTCTATCTGTCTATCTATCTGCCTGTCTACTGTGTATCTCTTCCACTAGAGATATCAATTTTGTTGTTTTGGCTTTTGTCTACATGAGTTTGTCAGATAACGCTTGACGACCAATGGAGTAAAGTATATCCAAAATCTTTCATATGAGAAGATTGGTAAACCACTGTACATGACATGAATAGTACTGTTAGCTTCATTGTAGGACAAGACAGCTCAGTTAATCATAGTAGTTAAACTGGGATTAATGGCTTATGATGGTGTTTCTTACCTATTTCCTCATTGCTGTCCATGCTTTAGCACAACCTGTGAGAATCCCTCTCTAAAGGTCCTACAGAAAGAATTGGACCCAAAACTAAAGTACAGTTGTAAGGAGCTTACTCAGTAAGTAACTCCCTGTCTCTCTTTGTATATACGTATCTACAGAATCCAGCCAGCCAGTGTATCTATCCCTCTCTCTCTCTCTCTCTCTCTCTCTCTCTCTCTCTCCATAATCTTTAGTCTCACCTTCCCTGTTTCCTCAGGTCTAACATCCAGGAGTGCATGTTGAGTCCAGACCCAGCCTGCGGTGCCTGTTGGTAACACTCTGTACTGTCCTGTCACTGGATCAGCCTTCAGTACTGCATGTAAAACTGCCTCTGTGCTGGTGAAACATGCGTGGCCACCTAAATCTGTCTAACAATGCTATGGTATGTCAACCCTCTACAATGCGAGTAAATCACT
Organism: Osmerus eperlanus; assembly: GCF_963692335.1. NCBI lineage: Eukaryota > Metazoa > Chordata > Actinopteri > Osmeriformes > Osmeridae > Osmerus > Osmerus eperlanus. The sequence continues at coordinate 7,916,422 of NC_085032.1, read as the reverse complement.
CGCATATGCGACCAAATTTCACGCTGGGCGACTAAAAATGATCTTTAATTAGCCAATGGATAGTAAATTGTTCAATTTCACTCGCTTGTGACTGAGTTAGAGGCAAATAATACGTTTAGCGCAGATTTCAATGACGCACCGTCGCTTGACTGCGAGTTAAAGGTCCCATGACATAAAATGTTCACTTTAGGAGGTTATTTAACATTACTGTAATATGAGTTCCCCTAACCTGCCTTTGGTCCCCAAAGAAATATTGAAATAGTGATAGGTGTAAACCAAGCCCTGGGTTATTCTTCTCCGCCTTTGAGAAAAGGAAAGCTGAAACCATAGATATATATAAAGGCCTTTATATATATCTATGGCTGAAACGCTTGGTTTTGAAAATGTCCCTATTGTGACATCACAATAGGGAAGGTTACCTCCCCTTTCTCTGCTTTGCCCGCACACAGAATTTGGCCCGACCGTGCGAGCACGATATTGGTTTTTCCTCGAGACATCATGGCTTGCAAATGACCCAAGCATGGCAGTTAGCCCGCCTCTTTCTTCGTCATAGCATTTAAAGCTACAGACACAGAAACGGCACATCCTGAGGAAAGCTCATTGTGGGACTGCTCGTAGTGGATGTAATTCTGCACCAAGGCTGAATTTCGGGAAAGAGACTTCAGATACAGTATTAGGGGACCACTAAGGCCTATATAAAAGCATCCAAAAACAGCATGTCATGGGATCTTTAACATGATTGGCTGCTATGACAACAGACGTACAATTAGTTATTTTGCTGATGCTCAACAACGAAAACGGAGATTGCCAAAGTAATGGAAAGTCGCTAGATTTGACGCTCGTCCCTAGATTTTTTTGTCGCTTGGGAAGGTAAAATGCTACACTCCCTCTGTCGCTTTGTCTCACAAAAAGATCGACTTGATTTTACGGCACTCGTCACGCACAAAGAGATGGATGCAAACAAGCTACAATTCCAGTCTGAGCAGAAAACGCTTAATAGGCCTACTTTTTTTGTTATCAAGACAATTTAAGATTACTGTTCCCAGGGGCGGATCTAGAGATTTTCATTCGGGGTGGTACACTAGTATCATTTATTGAAATGTTCTGTAATGTACAAATAATATTTTTCCATGGAAAGATTGGGGTGGCAAGTATTTTCCACTGGGGTGGCAGCTTCCACCCCTTGCCACCCCTTAGATCCGCCTTGTTGGGTGTGCTCAAGCCTTCGGCGAGAGCACAACCTTTGTTCTCTCACATATATATCATTATTCTTATTATTCTTTTTGCCCCCCTAAAACTCAGTCAATATTTGGCATAGACAACGTAGGTGTCAAAAGTTTCGTCTTGGTAGCGACTGAGTTGCTTCTATTGGAATTTACGTTCCGTTGCATGGTTTGGGCTTAAGTTAAGTTTTTGTGGCGAAAAGTGAAGCTAACGGTGGCTAATTTGCTAGCCACAGTCACTGACGTTACTAACGTCACTACGTCACTAACGTCACGAAAACACGCGTGACTACCCTTGGCAGAACATTCGTTTCGCATCTGTTAACTTGGGGGATAGCTAGGCTAACTATAGCTTTACTGCAAGGCAGCTGCAGAAACGCCACAAGCAAAGAGGCCAGGGTGATAACTATTTACTCATTTTACTTTGTGATATGACACACAATTGTGATGTGTAATGTACAATATAAGCTGATATTATTAAGGAAGTACATCTACTTTCGGAAACAGTAGTCTACTATTTCACTGAAGTATTAGCATCATGACATTAGCCTGTGTTGCCCGGGCAACACATACTACAGTGGTCTATGATGTATCTGTTTTCAATCGTTAAAATAAACATTCCTCACATATACATTTTCGTTGTAGGATTTATTCTGACATTAGTAAACGATTTGTTGGTGAAATTACCATTACCTGTGGTTTCAAACCAGTGTAGCTCACTGCAACGCTGTAGCTTACGCGAGACACACTACAAAAACATCTACAGTACACAGCTGTTTAGGAAGTCAAACGGCGACAGAAAATGTTCGGCACTCCCCTTACTTAAATCAAAAGTCTATCTAACTACTAACCTGAACTTCATTGCCACAGCCTAAACGTTGTCAATCTGTTCATGAAAATAATTAATTTCAGCCTAAACCGTACAACGGAACGTTAAATCGAATTCAACCAACGCAATCGCTACCAAGACGAACACAGCAGTAGTCTAGTACTGTACCGTAGTAGAATTTACCGGGGCAGCTTCTCCACACAGGGCTATATCGCATTTTGCGTTACTGACAATGAATGATCGCTACCAGTGAGCTTTTTATGAATGAGCGATTTTCCACTAAATAAATGTCAAGCTTATTTACGTTTTTGGGGGCATATTTTCAGTTAGCAGATGGTACTGTTTGAATCGCGATTCCATCTTCTACTGCCGGTAACGTCGTAGAATAATCTTCAAAGGGGGTTCTTTATTAATGAATGAATGCAATATGAGTAGGCTAAATGCCTGAAAATATCACGAGAAGGGAAAACTTAAAAGGACGTTTAAGTCATAGAGATTAGGTCAATTTTTACACCGCTCTGACAAATTTATTCGTTTTGATTCAGCTATGAGGCTGCCTCTTGCAGGGGAAATGAGAAGACATCTATTTCATTCTACACTTCACTCGTATTTTGAGTTGTAAATGAGCAGCAACAAATATATGCTTTTAAATCTATGTAATCTTTATAAATAATAAGTATGCATTTTTATATAACGGCGATTCAAGCTCCATTGTGTCCGTAGAGGGTTGTATGTGTATGTATTTTATTTGGGAGGGGATAGCCTATGGGAAATATAAGGTTATTGTGGAAGAAAGTTCTGTCCATCTCCACTAGAATGGTGTGACCATCAGTTTAGGTACTAGGTTTATAAGTCTAGACAACCAGCTTATTGGAGAGAGTTTAACAGACACCTCAATATCTAAAATGAGCAGTTCAGACACAGTGGTACTCGTCTCTCTGAGGCATAACCGTCAGCGGACAGTGTTTATAGTGAAGAGACAAAAACAAATAACACACAGCCAATAGATCTTGCATGTTCGTTATAGGCAGGTGGAGATGGAGACAATCACAGTAAGAATACAAAATGTGGAATAAGTTATAGCTTGGAATACATTACTAGATAATAAGCTGTATAATAGCTGATCTACTGACTGTGATTAACGTTAGCACTTAAGAAAGCCCTTATTTCTCCCACATCATGTTTTAATGTTATTATATTGTATGACAGGTGGAGTATTTTATTATTTATGAATATACACATATGTTGTAATACAATAACTGAATGGTTAACAATTGACCTCCCACCAGTAAATTAATTTGTTACTTTAAATGTGTACATGTGTACATGTGGACATTTTGTAATTGTAGTGGCACTCCGTTCAGTCTTCTGTCCCACAGTTTTGAGGTCAGTCTGACGTAGCGCCATCTGATTGGAAGCTTACGGTCTGAAGTTTGGTTTTTAAATACAATACTAAATTATACGTTTTAACTTAAACATTCCTTCAACTACCATTACCGTTTCAATCTTCGTTTTAACAAAATCATTAAACCATGAATTTGGCTCTTACAGTAATGGTTTCGTTTATTTGTAAATGAAGCATTTTTGCTTTCCATATTGATGTAATGGACCTACTGAGATCTGATTTGCTTGCTTGCTTGCTTTTTACCGTTAAATGTTGGCTATGAATGTCAGTTTGTGATCAAAAACATATTTTGTTGTAAAAAGTTGTTCATTGAAAGACATTTTATAAAATACTTGAGGGACAGTGGTCAATGCTTTTACTATATTCTACAAGTATTGTTGGTGTACATCAAATAAAATACTTGTAGTACTTGTACAAGTGATTTCTCTGATATCTAAGTCAGTGGTTCTCTCATTTTAAACGTAATTCAGTCCAATCCAGTCGACTGTATTTGAGGACCTATTTTGAATTGCATGAGTTGTGGGTTTAAAGTGACTGTGTATAGAGATAAGGTATGTAGATTGCACACACAGGACGGAAATTAAGAGTATTTCATGGCTTTCCTTTTTAGTTTTGCTGTGTCATCAGTACAGAAAAGCACAGAGTGATACAGCTGCTGCTCGGAAATGTTTTCAGTTCCCACAGTTCACCTTTCACCTCAGCCTTGTAAGTAGGCTATGCATATTTCTGCTTTTTGGGCAAGCCTATAATTCCAATACATCAATTGTAGTTTTCCAATAGTTTACACACATAGCTTCACTGTAAATGAACACATGAGACTACATATATTACAACTACAAATGCATTTTCACAGCTTTTACGTATGTCAACACTAGTCACATTACAAGACATGTAGCCCATCGGTAGGCCCTGCCATGAGTCAGACTGGGTTGCCAGTCACTGTACCACGGTGATTTCCCCCTTGATCTTTCCTGAAAGGTAACATGTGAATCAGCACTTTGAAAACAGAAATTGTTGGCTGGGGAGGTAGTGTAACTGTGACTGTTTGACAAAAGCTTACAATGTAACAGATAACGGTTGTAGTTGTAGGCTACATCTGCTAAATGACTAAATGTACATTGATAATGTGTTCTAGCCATAGAGATAGCACTGCGCTGATGACGTTTCCTTCACGTATTTGCCATTTCCTGTCTCAGCACACTCTGTACACTCAACAAGCACCTACGAGACATAGAGTACTGTATGTCAACATTGACCTGGTTCCGGGTATTGTGCGGTTGCGAAAAGTTTGTCGTACTCGCGCACATTTCTCCGTGATGACGAAGTAGCCTATTGAGGGAATCCCAAGAGGAGTTTCAGGGTGGTTCAAATGTTTCTTGAAAGGGGTGGTCCGGTAATATATAGTTTTTTTCTGTATTTAAACGGCTTACATGTCAGTAACTTACATTTTTGACAGCCTGGCAATTCACTCAACGTGCTAAACCTTACTTGGAAATAATGTGAGTATAAATGTTAGGCTATAGGCCTACTTTTGAGTGAAATTTTCCTGTGATTTTACCCGTTAGTTTACAGAAAACAATGCTTATACAGCCCACCTTTAGGATGGAAAAACGACGGACCGAGACAACACAAAGAGACAGACCACATACGGACAGGTCGCATATCATCACACCACAACATGGATTGGCACTGACTCCAGAAAGGTAAATCACTGAGATAAATAAAGCGGATAAAACTCCGCTTTATTTAAAACTCGTGACGGTGAATAAACTCACGTGCGGTGTTTCTGCACTGTCCCACATATTCTTCTACTGAACATGTTTGCGACATTTGGACACTGTTTAAGTAACTGTGCGCTAACACACATTAGGCCTACCTTAATATTCCAACTGAGAGATATAGAATTTCATGCAATGTTTACGTAATGGTGTTGATTTTTTTTTTTTTATCCTCAAAGGTTACATGTTAAAAAGGTGTAAACAATACATCGCAACATCAGAAGAAAGATTGTTGCCGATCAAGTGTGTTATTTTTACCTGCGCTATGGGTCAGGTTTGAATTGATTTAAGATGCGGATACATTTTCGTCATTAAAAAAATAATGCTTTTGTTGACAGATGCGAGAGTGTTGAATTGGACAATTCAATCAGAGAGCGTGTCCAATCATACCTTCTCACACAGGGTGCACCTGTCCACAACGACAGACAATTCAAAGAAACACAGGTGAGCGGGACTGATCTAATCCTGTCTTTTTTGCTCTTTTTTGACATTTAGTCAATTAGCAGACGCTGTTATCCAGAGCAACTTACAGTAAGTACAGGGACATTCTCCCCGAGGCAAGTAGGTTGAAGTGCCTTGCCCTAGGACAGGGGTCGGCAACCTTTACCACTCAAAGAGCCATTTGGACCCGTTTCCCACAGTAAAGAAAACACTGGGAGCCACAAAACCCTTTTGACATTTAAAATAAAATAACACTGCATATAACGTTTTTTTTGCCTTTATGCTATGTATAAACAAACTATAATGTGTTGCATTTATGAAATCAATGAACGACTGCAGAGAAAACAAAATTACATTTTTGCATGCAACAAAACATTTTGAGCTCCGAAAAAAAGACGTTGACGTTGAAGGTTACTTTCAATTAAAATACTCAATGTCTATTTGAGTCCTTCTTGTATTTATGGAAAAAAAAAACGCTGAACTTAAATTATCCACCGTCAGCAAACCAAAAATGCCATCCTCTCTCTGTGCGCCTGACTATTTCCTGAGCGGCTACAAAACTCGCATATGTACTTGAATTTGCAGACTTCATCCACTTCTTGAAGTGATTTTTACTCAGATCAACCTTCCGCATCAGTTCCGAAACGGCTTTTTTTCTCTCATCTCCATCCGGATATTTTTTAGCAAAGGCTGCGTGTTTATTCTGGAAATGTCTTGCGACATTTGACTTTTTGTTGTTTCCTAGTTTCTCATTACATATTAAGCATACTGGTAAACCAGTCTCGTCAGCAGTGAAAGAAAATGAATCTGTCCACGTACCATTGAACATTATGTTTTCTTCAGACACTTTTCTCTTCTTAGAATTCTCCATAGTTGTCCTACCTGGGATTCGAAAAGTTCAAGAAATCGCGCGTTGGCGGGTGTAGCACATTGGCGGTTGTGACGCATAGTAACAGCGTAACATTTTTTAACACGTTTTATTTAGATGTTACAAGATCACCATAATCTTCAAATTTAGAATTACATTTTAAAAACGAACAAACTAAAATACATTTTAATTGAATACTCATTAATTATTTTCAAAAGCCACAGGGAGCCGCATCAGAGGGATGAAAGAGCCGCATGCGGCTCCGGAGCCGCGGGTTGCCGACCCCTGCCCTAGGACACAGCCGGTAAATCGAACCAACAACCTTCTGATTAATAGCCCCGACTCCCTAACCGCTCAGCCATCTGACCCCCCTACACAACATGTAGACACAATACCACAGTGCAGGGAAATGGTAGGCCTATGTGTTACTGGAAACATCCAGGGAGAAGAACTTCCACTATTTGTCAAGAGGAAGAAGCAGAGTACATCACATACCGTACATCCATTACAAATGTTGGCTGCATTTATCCCTGTTGAAATATTTTGGTTGACTCACTTTAGACTGGACTGTCTGTTGCTGCACCTGGGCAAAACGAGGATTCACAGATAGCATTGTTAGAGAAGCAGAGACAAGAGGTTGGTTTATTCCCACGTCTACATGTTTTTACGCACACGCACACACACACACACATACTCATGCTTTTTCTGTTATACTCAGCTCTTATATATAAACAACAAGTGGGCAGAGCAGTACCAGACCATGACACAGTATTACAAACAGAAGGTAAGATGATCAATAAAGTGCTTCTCTACTCTACAAAATAATATTACTCTACTCAATTCTACTCAACTCGATTGTATTAAACTTAATTAAAACCTCCAACTGAATTTGTGTAAAATTAGAAAAGTATTGAGTCAAACTATCATCTCTCTGTGTTTTATGTGTGTTCACTTTATTGTTAGTCGTGATATATATATGTCTTCACTCTCATAATGTCTAGGTGAAAGACCAGGAGATGTTACTAATGTCTCATGGCCAAGAATTGGAGGACAGGAGTGAAGAGGAACAGCAAGAAAGAAAGAGAAACATAGATCTACCTCAGACCAAAGACAACACAAACTGTATTCAGGTAATGAAACGGTGATCTTATAGCTCAACACTTCTAAAATTCAGCAAAAAACTCCACAGTTATTTTACATGAGCATCCAGAATCGAATTCTATGAATACGTCTTCATGTGTCTGTTTCCTGATTGGTTCCCCATGTAGTTGCTAAACGATGACATCAGTGCTGACCTGCAGAGGGCAGAGCGAGAAGCAGAGCACCTGAGAGTGCAGAACACCACTCTGACCAGAAGAGGACAGCAGCAGCAGGGGGAGATCAGACGACTCAACAAGGTGATTCAAGTCTGGCTAAAAACAGGAAACTCCAAACGCTCCCTTTGCACTCACACCGAAACAAATGAAGAAGAACATCCTGTACTCATGCAAACACCAAACAAGGACGTACAGGAGAAGCCAGGAAATGGTAGGCGTGTCGCACTGGCGCGTTCTCCTGCCATAGCGCTCATTTACATATACACTTGCTGTTCCTCATAGGTCCTGAAGGAGGTGCTGCAGACCACTGGAACTGCCGAGGTCAGCTGTGGGCCACAAGAAGAGGTCTGGAGGCATCAGGTGGGCATTTCAAATCCTTACGAATATTATACATATTGTTGATAAGTACAGTAACTCATATAGGTTATGACTCATTTCTTATAGGTTTAGATGATTTATTATGGATTGAGATAGCCCACTAGGGATTGCGAGGAGAGGAGCAGGAACAAATGTAGTTGGACTTGTTACTAATGACAATAAACAAAACTGGAAACTTGTGACCAAGTATCTCTGCAGCTCTTTATACGAAGCTGTCTCGATGGCCAAAGTCTCGTATATGTCATCATGAAAGTAGAATTTAATCGATTCCAACTATCTGTTGCCAGGCCCAGATTTACAAAGAGGACTTTTTGAAGGAGAGGAGAGACAGGGAGCAGTTGAAGGGGAAGCACGGAGACTTGGAGAATAAATTCAGAAAGGTGCACACTGAGCTCAACGCCCTCAAGTCCAAAGTACGTGGCGCAACACCTTCTCAAACCTGTTCACTGTAAGATCCCTCCTTTATCCATTTGATCTTAACAGAACTGTCTGGATAATGTCCAACCTGTTTGTGTTTCCAGCTAATATGGACTCCAACTTTACCCCGTCCTCTAGCTGCCTGTGTGTGTACCCACCAGGCACACCCCACTACACAGAACAAGGATGCCCGTCCTAGTGCCCAGAGATCCCCTCCCCACACCCAACAAAACAACCACCTTTAACTAAACATGCCGCCTGTGACACAAAATCAGTACCTGCAATGAACTGGAGTGCTACATTTTTTATCATACACCGAACACTGACAAAAATAAGTTACTGACACCCAACATGTCAGAGCTTCTGATTGGTTACTCGGTGTGTGGAGAGTTTCTGTGTGCAAGACTTCATCCAGGAAGTGGGCCGTGTTGTGCCTCAGTCCTGACAGTCGGTTCCGGACCCAGGTTCAGATGGCTCTCAGAGCAGTCAAGGGGAAGCCAGTCCACCAGCCCAGGCCCATTGGGTGACCGGGGGGAAAACCAGGAAATATCCTGTGACGCTTTAACCACCTGGCATGTGGTTACCTGTGGGAAACACCAGGAATTATCTGGTGAACCTGACACGGGGTTCCCTATGAGTACAGATGAGAATGTATGAGGTCATCTTCTACTAATCAGTGCCAAGCTGGCCAATTTTACCATGGCAATAGTAATTAGCTTCTCACCCTCTGATGGCTCCTTAAAACACATTATCTAGTTCATCTCTGAATCGAGGCAGTGTGAATGGTTACGGTGGGGTTTAAGGTGAGATGATGGGATTGAAGATGCACCCTTGACCCTACTGTACTGGCGTCCAACACCACAGGACCTGACTCCTCTGGACACAAAATCACCATCCATTCTATGTTATTTATAAAATAAACAAAGCACATTTTGTTGTTCTGACATCATCCAACATTTGTCTGTGTCGGCCAACTAAGTCTTTGAGCATTAACCCTGTGAGCGGCACATCTTCAAGACAGCCTGTGTCTCACATCACATCAGCACAGCCAGAAACAACATCTGCAAGTACAATCCCACAGTTCACTCCTTTATACACAAACAGACCTACTCAGATTACACGGTATATTCTTTTCACGGGTGCCAAATGCACACCTGATACTCCAGGGGCGGTACCAACGGTTTACTGACTCATGTCCAAACACCATATGAGGAAACAGAGTTTTCTCCATTCCACCAGTTGCATGAGTAAACAGGAAGTCTGGGCTCGAGCGCTCCAACGCGCTCAGACACACACTTCTGAAACACTGGCCCTCATCCACCTGGTGATCTGGACGTGTAAATGACGTCCCTCTGGTTTTCCATCCCTCTCCGTTTCTTAAGATAAATCAACACAATACCAGTTATTGTCGTCTTCTTGTCACCCAGGTAGTTTTGAGTTTGCATGGTCCGAGAGTAATCTGATAACCTAACCCAAATTAGCTCTAAAGAAAAGAATTCTGCTCATAAATGTCCAAATAAAGACACAAGCCAGAATACTTTGGTTTTGTGAGATGAGATGAAAAAGTCTTCATGGGTGTAAATAAGTTCATTACGAAGGCATTTATTAGAGTAATTGTAGCAGCAATGTGTTCCTGGTCACTTAAACAACATCCACTCTGTTCTTTTCAGGTCTTTGGTAGGAGAAGCTTGGTTGAGTCTATATACTGTACATTGCACAACAAATCAGTCAGACACATCAAGCTCATTGTTAGTGATAGTCTTTTTGCATCTGTTAAAGTGCATAATGTACACATTATAAAACCCCCAAAAGCACTTATTAAGACTGAAAAGGGTCAGGCAAGACCTTAAGGTTACCAGGCACGCTTCCTGCTGGGGGCTACATTCTTAGTGGTTTAGTTGGAAACAATTTGCTGCTTATAATAAATATGATATAACTGTAGATGGTAGTCTGTTTTGAAAGTTGTTGTGATATAGGACAAAAAACATAAAAGTAAAATAAGAAGGGTATCACCTGCTTCTCTGTACCCAGTGCTCATTGCTGTAGCATACTGTAACAATACGTCACAAACGGATGCAAAACACAAGCAATACATTGGAAAAGTTGTTTCCCTTTTTTTTTTTACAGATAAATATGTTAAATACATTCCATATAAATGTACTCAAAGGACAGCATTATCAACAACCATGCAAATAAAGAATGAACAAAAAGGCAAATATTGCACACCAGCTTCCACAACTTTGCTCCTCTCATGCGTGAAACCCCAGAGCAGGAATGTTGCAACATCCACTTGTCAGAGCCCGAATCAAACACCGCCCCCCCCCCCCATCTTTTCACCTCTTTCAGAAAAAGCCAGGGTTTGTGTGCTCGATGACACAACGTCTGCAGTGTCGTCGGACGAAGCGCAGCGCGTCCGGCGACACCTCGCAGTCCTGCACGTTGAGCAGCTGCAGCTCGCAGCAGTTGGCAGCCAGCGCGCGCAGCCCTCGTCCCGTCACGCTCTCGCACGCCCTCAGACTCAGCCTCCTCAGACCCTGGCAGTACATCGCCAGCTGCTCCAGCCCGCTGTCCGACACCAGCGGGCACTTGCCCACGTCCAGGGAGCGCAGCTTGGGGCAGCTCCTCGCCAGGTGCCCCAGCCCGTGGTCCGTGAGCCCCTCGCAGCCCCGCGCGTTCAGGTAGCGGAGCCGCGGGCAGTAGCGCGCCACGTAACGCACCCCCACGTCGGTGATGCGGCCGCAGTGCGCCACGCTCAGGTAGCGCAGGCAGCCCTCCAGGCGGGCCACCTCGCGCAGCCCAAAGTCCCCCACCAGGCGGCAGTCGCTGAGGCTGAGCTCGCGCACCGAGGGGCAGTGGAGGGCCAGGTGGCGGAGCGCGTCGTCCGTCAGCCGCGTGCAGCGCCGCAGGTAGAGGTGGGTGAGGCGCGGGCAGTGGGAGGCGATGGTGCGCAGGCCCTCGTCCTCCAGGGAGAAGCAGTCGGTCATGTCCAGGAAGTGGATGGAGATCTGCTGGCCGTGTAGGGGGGGCAGCTGGACTGAGGCCTCCTGGGTGAGGCTGATGCAGGTCACCTTGGAGCAGCCTGGGAGGGAACAGGGAGGGAACGGGGAGGTTAACGAGTTGATTTTGGCTCTGCTTTTAGCCGTGATTTCATTGAGCATGGTTTTCTCCATAATGCACTGGTTTCTCTTTGGCTTTTCTGGGGATGACTAAGCAATACAAGACCACTTGAGGGTGCCATAGCAGAACCTGCTCAATCTGGCCGACGGCCTAACCCACAGGCCTACTTTTCACTAAAGGCATGACCAACTTGGATATAACAATATCAAGTCTTCCCCTTTTCTAGGGGAAAAAACGTGTCTGGGGATAAATCCTTTCCAGTTAAAGAACTACATCTTCATTTCATTATTGTAAGCTTTTAGAATACCCCGCAAGCAATTGAGGCTATTTTTACAACAAAGAGCCTACTTCCTTTGGTTAATGGCACTGGTTTCACTTGGCCACCAAAGTCCAGTCAAAGTCAATGTTTTTTGTGTCATTTCCTTGATGAAAGCAGCAGACTGGCGCACTAGCTGGTGTGGAGGAATACAGTCCTGGTCTCGGAGCTGGAGCAAGCCTTTCCTCCCCCACATGGGAGCAGAAGGCTGGCAGAGCGCTCCAAACTCCTTTAATGCTTTTAGCAGCTTCAGAAGCAGGAGAAGCCTGAGAAGGACTGAGAAGAATGGCTCTTTGAGCGGGGACCGCAGATGTCTGTGATGTCAAGTAGCAGCCACTCCTTGACAAAGCTGGGACTAAGCACGCTCGACAGTTCAGGAACCTTGTCTGCTACGTTTGGGGGTACCCGGCACTTTCGATTCAACTCACTCACAACTTGGGACTCCCATGATAATGACACAAGAGAAACGCCTCCCGAGGTTACCTGAGAGGTTGAGGTGCTCCAGGTTGGGGCAGCGGGACACCACCTCGAAGACGGCCTCGTTGGAGATGTTGTAGCAACCGGCCACCTCCAGGCGCCGCAGCTCCGGGCAGCACTGGGCCACCATGTGCAGGCCCCGGTCGGTGAGCCTCCTGCAGCCAGAAACCACCACCGTCTCCAGGGTCAGACACACGTTGGGGGTGTCCTGGCACAGCCGGTGAGTCAGCACCCTGAGGGCGCGGTCGGCGTGGAGCAGCTCCCCGGTCAAGCGGACCGTGGCCCACAGGCGAGGGTCCCACGCCAGGTTGTACCAGCGGCGGCACGCCCGCGCGCAGCGGCACAGCTGATTGGTGGGCAGGTGGCTGAAGATCTGCAGGAGGATGTGGTCGGGGAGGAGGTCGATGGCGGCGTGGTGGTGGCCTTTTGATTGGCGGGTGCGTGTGTGCTGGCCCGGCTGGGAATGCACCATGGCAACTGTTTCTGCTGGGGTGGAGGAGGAGGAGGAGGTGGACTCATGGCCATTGCTGGGGAGGGCTAAGGGGGAGTGGGAGGGGGGCAGGATGAGGCCAGGGCTGGGGGTGCTTAGGGTCCGCACGCTCGGGTCGGAGCCTGAATATATGGAGAGAAAGGAGAGGGAAAGAGAGAGAGAGAGAGTGGGAGAGAGTGAGAGGGAGAGAAGAGAGAGACATAGTGAGACAGAGAGCCAAAGCAGAGAGAAAGATATCAATCACATGCATTGTAGAAGGGAGAAAAAAAGGAGACTTTACGTGTTCAATGTGTGTCTTTTCTCAGTCTGAAAACTATGAAGTGTTGTTCCCTCAAAAGTCAATACCCATTTTTCATTTGTAATTTGTTTTTGCTGTTGCGGAGGAACATTTTCAAACCATTCATTTTTATGGAACACTTGACCGCTGCCTTATTTATTTTTTAAACAATAAAGCCATTTGTTATTGTCTACCCCATGAGAACGCAAAGCAACTAAAATCCTTTCTAGCACAGATAGCACCATAGCCATTCCCTCTTTTATCATCAACAGGGCCAAACTAGTGTTGCCATGGATGTCATTATGTTGTCGTTATGGGATGTTTGTGTAAAAACGAAGTGTCGAGTTTATCTTGCACGCGCTCAAACGGCAATCAGAAGGGGGGCCTCCTTATCAGAAGAAGCCGTCTGGTTCAAAGAGAGCAGCCGAGGCTCTTGGTGGTGCGGTTGGCGCGGTGCGGCTGGCCCTGTGTAAACACCGCTCCTTCCTGACAGATGTGCGCTGATTGCCTGCCGCACGGCGCCGCCGGGAGGCCGGCGGCTGCAGGCGTGAGAGAAGGCTCCGGCTGGAACCCATCACCGTGGCGATGGTGGCGTGAGACCGGGCCGGCCGCGCCCACTTTGGCCCACTGTGTTAGATCTGATTGGTGGGGCCAGGAGATCATGGCAGGGTGCTGAGTGCTCTCCACTGATGTTATCGCCTCCTCCTCCTCACCCCTGAAAGCAGGGGGAGTTCACTCGGACTGATAGGAATCACTGAAAGCCCTTGAAAGGACTCGCTAGAGTGATGTCACCTTAGTTGTCCTGGTGTGCCGAGTATTATCAGCTAGGAATGAGGTATTATCGCATGTTGAAATATGAATCTTATGGCTGGGACAATCGTACAATTGCATGATAAGAGGAGAAATGTTTAGGGGAAATATGCCGGTGTCTTAATCTCCCCACCTTCATTTTCTTCAGCTGTCAAGCCTCCTGCACGAAAACATGAGTGTGGGAAGGAGCTCCACATTATATCTCTCCACGATTAATAAATGAATCCCAAAAGGACAACAAATACTGTTACAATGCCAAACTGATGCCAAGATCCTGACCTACAGAGTAATTCAACATTCTTGAGAGTATGGCTGGTCTCTGATTATTATTTGGGTCACACCTTAGTCACGAGCAGCAACTGGACACTTTATGGTATCATGTGATATCAAAATATATGGTGGCACTGCAACCAATATCCAAATAGGACAGGAGCTTTTAACGTTAATCATGGAAATTCAATTATGTGGATTTATAGATGCTTGCAGACATAGTCAGCTGTCTCTGGGATGTCTGTGTGTCCCTCTTTCTGCCTGTCATGTAGATTTGTGTGAACAGACACACAGACCGACAGACATGCAGGCAGGCAGGCAGGCAGGCAGGCAGGCAGGCAGGCAGGCAGGCAGGCAGACAGCTACTCCATCCTGCAGATGTGTATTCCAGGCCTGACCTGAGATCAGTCTGACTTGGCCAAGGAGTGATGACATCCACAGGCTCATCCTCTCTCGGGGACATGTCCTTGCTATCGGACCTGACTGAAACACGAGGTGAAAAAGGCACAGCCTTCCTCGCTAGGCCTCAGACAAAGACTCTCCAAACCTAAGGAATACTTCAAAACAGTGGAGCTTGAGGACTGGAATCTTTACGTCGTACTAGAAGTCCATATTGGGAAAACATATCTCATCCAGTATCAGAAATGTCATTGGGCTGTGGTTGTGGGTTGGTGGCTATCAGGGGCTAGTGGTGGCCTTGGCGGTAGAACACTTGGGCTGCACTTCTCTTTGGTGGTCCTTTCTTAACGGGTTCCACTTGAATGATGGGACGGGTTTAACAAGAAACGCCAGCATGTACAGTGGTCACATTTGGCTGTGTCCCCGAAAGCAGATCTAATTTGTGGTGACACGTGTCACTTTCACAGAGCCCCAGTAGAGGACCAATATTTCATCAACACCCAGGGGGTTTAGTGGCCCGAAGAAAGAAAAAAAAAGGGGGGAATATGCCTCTCAAAAGTGTTCATTCCTGTCCAAATAGTGATGGCGAATAGTTGTTCTAAGCTCCTATGTTTTTTATAGCACTTCATAAATATGTGCAGATTCCTGAGCTAATCCCTCGTGTTTGTGGATTTAGCCTGTGTTTAGGCAATGCTTCTCCGACATAACTTAGAAACACACATACAACATATCACTCCGCACAAGCGAGCGGTGGACAGGGGAAAAACATCTGCCTTGGGTATGCCTGACAGCCACGCCGCTTGATCTATTGGATTTGATGGATGAGCAGGACACTGCTTAATGATCCACACTCTAGCTAATGCAGTGGAGTTCGCACAGTATGCAAGGAGACACAACCATCTGCCACTGGCCAAGAAGCGACTTCCAAATGGCGTAATTACACGTGTCACTGATCCTAAGAGTGTTCCAAGACTGAAGAATCCCAGTGCTGTTAATTAGGCTACATTTCCCTCCCATCACTCCTATCCCTCAGGCACAGCTGGTGGGAAGAGTTCAACAAAGACAGCTCCCCATTGTGTTCTTTTCACTCTATTTTCAGAACAAGCACCTGGGGTTCTTTTTTGAGGACAAGTGGAGTTAATAAGGACGGGTAAAAAAAGAAGAAGATGAAGTTCTCAAGGAAACCAAGCAGGCCTTGTCAACCAGCTGATGGTGCCATCTGCTTTCTATAAATGAATAAACACTGATCAAGTGTGAAGCAGTGGTTTGAGTCGGAAAGTCTGCTCTTCACAGACGAGAACCAAAGATCCAAACCCTTGCTAAACATTACCCCACTACTGTTTTGCAGAGGAAACGGACCTCTCAGCAGTTTCAATTGTTTAATAACTTTTGATTGAAAACAGAGTGTTACGAGAGAAACGTTGACTCCAACCTTCGCATGGGTTGAACCTCTCCAGCCAGAGCATAAGTTATAAAAGTTAAACTTCCCTCTGTGGTTCTACGCTTCACGAGGACCCAATCTTGGAAGGCCGCCGAAAGACGGGCACGACATCTCGAGCCATTAGGAGTCACACAAAATGTCTTTTGACAGTCCAAGTTCATTATGGTCTTCTTGTGAAAACCATCGACCCTGGACAAACAAAGCTGGTGGGACTGTAGACCAACACAAGTATGCAGATAAACAACAAGGCAGACATAACATGAGGATCCAGCCAAAACAAATGACTTGAAAAAAGAAACACTCCCAGGTTGAAACAGGGAGAAGAACATCTTGGAACAATATAGATCAGTCTTTGTTTTGTGGCTATGGCCTGGCAGCATGCTCAACCACTCAGTTTAGTTCGATTTTAGTGACCAAATCCAGAACTTCATTTGCAGAGTCCAAATCTTCTCCAGCTTCTGAATGCTCTATTTTCGCACGGAACTACCAACCAATCCTGACCGTTTCGAACACAAACACTTCTTGTCTTGTTTTGATCGTCAACCCTGTTCGTTAACCTGCATTGCCCTTCACATGAACCCCCCCGATAAGTGGAAACTTTCTTCAGTCGGAGATATCAGACGAAACAGTCGAACATCTGGCCTTTAATGTTGGACTGGGCACAAGAGACAGGGAGGGAAATAAAAGAGAAATGCGTGTGTTCTGAGTGTGTCACCACACCAAGGCATTTCCCTCTGAAGCATTCACCATGGATGCCTTACGCAGTGACGATCCACTGAAGCTCTCCCTCTCCTCTAACCCTCTCCTCAGCAGGATCTCATTAACAAAGGCCAAGCTCACTTCTGTGACGCATGTGGCGAAGCATTCTTTAAAAGCGGAAGTCCAAAGTCAATCAATGAGAAGCATCGGAAGATTCTGAAAGACGACACGAGGCGACTGCATGAACAAGAGCCCGGGATGCACGTGTCAGCACAGTGAATTCATCCGTTAAAGTGGCTCGAACGTAGAGGACGAAAGAAAGGGAAAAGAGGCAGAGGGGAGAGAACCAACACACAAGCACCACAAGAGGGAGAAAGTGAGAGAAGGCCCCCCCCCCCCCCCAAAAAAGAGGGAAGATAAGTTAAAAAAAATTAAAAAGCCTGCTGATACCAGAGCCTGAGACAAGTGCACATCAGACAAGGTCAAACCTTGACGCAGTCCACTAATAAACCGAGGACCTTTTCGTAAGATCTCTCAGGACTGTGAAGAAAGTTCCTCGACTAATGCTGCAGCATCTGGCAAGACAGACCAATCTATTACCTCAGTGCCATTACTCCTGTGACACATTCCTTCCCTCCAGACTTTCCACTGAGGTCTTCCTGCCCTGACTAGAAGTGTGACCATGGGGATGCCGTGGGAAAGTGAGGGACAGTAACTTTCAAACCCTAACTGGCAGTTGATGTCTTGTGTCAAGTCTCTTTTCCAAATCCACTAAGGGGGGAAATAGCATGTCATGAGAAAATCCACATGGATTTTGGGGAATTCAGAATGTCCAAAGATAGGTCGGGTTTTCAGTTTGATTTGAGTACATAGTTTGACAAGAGTATATGCAAGATGCTTGAAAAAGCAACCGTGCTGTGAGTTAGGAGTTAGCGGAGAGCAGGGTCAATTGCTGAGGTGTGATTTGATATTTCAGTGTAGCTGAACAGCTTGCCTATCACAAGGGCCTTCACTACAGGAAGCTGTTACGTCACTAGACAAGCTCAGAGTACAATGGGGCCTTGCGTTCCACTCACAACGTGCATACTAGGGCAGGAAACTGTGGGAGTTCCAAAATGCCTGGCTCCCTCCCACCCCCACAGCCTTTCTCCCTTCTCCAGCCCCGACCCAGGCTCCCACACCTAGTATGTATCTCACTGAGCATGTGCAGTAGGGCTCCTCTTGAACCTCTGACATGCACCCCCAAAAACAACATTAGTATCCTCCAGACTCCGGGCCTCTGAGGGCCTCCCTGTCTACTCCAAGGACACATAGGCTCTCTCTCTCCCTCCTATCCTCCCTCTCCCTCTTTCCTCTCCACCCCTCTGTCTATTCTCCTCCTCCTTCTTTCTTTCCTTCCTTCCCCCTCCCTCTCTCTCTATTGTCCTCCTCTCCCTCTCCTCCTGCTTCTCTGTGCTTCTCCCCCTCCTTCTCTCCTGCTCCCTCCTCCTTCTCTCCTCTCCTCCCCCTCCTTCTCGCTTGCCTCTCCCCCCTCCTTTTGTCCTCATCATCCTCCTCTCTGCTCTGCTCTCCTCTCCTTCCCCTCCTCCTTCTCTACTCCACAACCTTCTCTCCTCTCCTCTCCCCCTCCTATCTTCCACCTCCTTCTCTCCTCTCCTTCCCCTCGCCTCCCCCCTCCGTGTCTCCTCTCCTCACTTCGTAAATCTTCTGCAAGGACTGCAGGCGCTCAAACATCCGCCAGACCGCCAGACCCAGGGTTTGCTCTTCTATAGTTCCCTCCCTCATAGAGAGAGGGGAGATAGAGGAGAGAGACAGAGAGACAGAGACAGAGACAGAGAGAGAGAGAGAGAGAGAGAGAGAGAGAGAGAGGCCTTTGTGTGTGTCTATTTATCACAGTACTAATTCCCCAGAACGGAGATGACATTCTGGGCTCCAAAAGCAATCTTGCATCAGGGCCCGACTGATCCAGTCTCTTGCACAGCACTGACTGTGAAACATAAGGAGGTGACGCCGAATTTACCGTTCGCTAAATCACGATATCAAGCGCGGGCAAACAGAGTTTCCGCTCCATTGAGTGAGTTTGAGGTGGGGTTTTTGAACGTTCGGCCACCTTTAGATGGGGTGCAGTACAGACAGCAAGTGTGGGGTGACGGCTACGGTAAATGTGCCACATTAAAACCATGGGTAGCATCTGCCTTGCGCCACACATGTGCACAGCAGATCACAGAGGACTGGGGGAAACCAACACGAGCCCAAAGAGTTGGTTTGGTTATGATGGGGAACCGATGTAGTGATCTCATGTGGTGGGAGCCCCAGAGAGAGTGAAGGGGGTAGGATGCAGGGAGCTTTGAAGGCTACATTGCTACAAGTCTCCCTCTCTGGCAGTGAGGGGTGTAAGGATGTAGGGCTGTAATTTTCCTCTCATCCACAGGTCATAGCTGCCTCCGTCTCGACTGTCACTCTATGCTGCTTAAGGATAAAAAACCTGGAGGAGAGAGGTGGAGATAAGTCCAGAAAACGAGCTCAGCCTATGCGAGGCAAAGCCTGTTAACCACCTCTGACGTCATACTGGCACACATAATCACTTAGACCCAGGTGTATCGCAAGCCAAACCATCCGTGCGGGGCCAAAATCTAACATGCAGGAGTGTGCTCCTGCCAAATGGGTTCCTTTCCCTCACTCCTGTCAAACATGCTCTAGTTATAATGCTGAAAAGTGGGTTTCAGTAGAGGGAAGGCAAAATGGCAACTGCGTTCGCGAGAGTTGCTCTCCCAGAGAGAGACAGAGAGAGAGACAGAGAGAGAGACAGAGAGAGAGAGAGAGAGAGAGAGAGAGAGAGAGAGAGAGAGAGAGAGAGAGAGAGAGAGAGAGAGAGAGACGGGAAATAAATAAGCAGTGATCTGAGGAGAGTTATGAGATGGAAAGCTGCTCAACGGCCGGCCTTCCTTCCCCTCCTCCTTCAGTAAACCACTTCCACTTGTTTTTCTTTTTCTTTCACAATCTCGGCTCCAGCCCTTTTTCGGTGACTTTTCGCTCAAATTTCCTGACTCTGGGAGCGAAGCAAGAAAGGGGGAGGGGAGGCAGACAGAGGCTGTGGTGGACACAGCCGACCGTATACAGCGATGGCCTTCTTCTTTCACAGGTTTTTCCCCATTGAATAAGCACAATAGATTTGTAAAACAAACAAGACTGTCAGGCAAACCCATTCTCCAGTCATACTAACTCCACACACAATACTGTGCACACCACACATATCATATACGATTCCATCTGTAAAGAATTGCGAAAGTGAACATGTTTTAAAGTTCTTCTCCCCAGACAGGGATAAAGCTCAAACAGTGCTCCTGGTAATCCCCCAGCAGCAGTCAAACACAAGAGTCGGGGGTCTTGAGGGCTAGTCTGGCACCTGCCAGACATTTCCCTGTAGAAACAGCGAGCCTTCCTCCTCTAAACAAACCAGCCTGCCTGTCGGAGCACCTCTCAACACAGCTGTCGAGCTGCAAAACAAATGGTGGCCGGACCCACAACTTGGGCACGGCCGAAACGTTTCGGCAAAGCTCTGAAAACACACGGCGGCTACGCGAGTGTGAAGTTCATCAGGCGTCTGTTATTGTTTGTTTAGGAAGAGACCGCCACCATGGCAGATATACTGTATGACCTGTGTTCCTTCCCAATCTGACCGGAGGGCAACACAAAGGTTCATAGGGTGGAAGGAACCTCGAGGAAATCACAAGGAGCCTCTGTGAAGATAACCTTACATCCAAGCAGTGTTTAGCTGTCCTGATTACAGGAAAACATCCACAAACAACATATTTCACAGATGAATCATTCATAGTGCATAGTCCCATAGACAGGATGAAAAAAAAATGAGAGTAAGGGGATGGTTTACAAATAGATGAAGTACGGGGGATTTATGGCCCTTGGGAGGGTCAAAATATTAACATGTTGGAGACAGGAGAGTTCTTTACTCAGCAGTGTTTAGACTGCTCAGACGATCCTTGTTCTGACCCCAGGAAGGCCACAGGGGAACACACCAGAACAATTACAGTTCTGAGGACAAAAACGTTATATCTGACTTCATGGTAAGATATGTAACAAGTTCCATGTGTGGGTTATTAAATAATTTTCAATTACTTCTGAAGTTTCAATAGTGATAATTTGTCTCTCAAGCACGCTAATACATAACTTTCCCCACACACTCTGTTATCCTGTGTCCCTTGTTCCCCCGGCAGACAGGAAGGAAGCAGGCATGTGTATTTTTCTCAGCATTCCCTGCTTCTACGCTGCCTTCCTGGTGCCATAACTAATCCCAGATACGCCTGTATCAAGCATACTGTCTCACAGTAACATGGCTGTGATAGGCTCAACTTTCCCCACTTGCTCTTTCCCTTATCGGGGGCTGAAGAAGGCAAACTGAACCCCGCGACGCAGTGGTCAAACCCTCCTCCGCAGGATACGTCTCCACACCAGTCCTGGTTGTCGACTGCGCTGACGTGCTGTCTATTTTACGCACGCTATTTCCACGGCCGAGCCACATTCCTGAGGTACCCTGGGGTACAGGGCTGCTGGAACAGGGGCTTCCACGACCAGACGCCGAGAGGTCAGAGGTAAAGCCCTACTGTGACGCGACTGTTGAATCTCATCCCACCGGTGGAATGCACAGTCGGCAGGTCGTAAGCACGTCAGCCGCAAGCTCTCCTCAATAACGCGGTGCCAAATTATGCTGGATGACTTCATCACGAGGCAATGCCCAAATGCTCAGCTTTTGTTCTTGGGTTTCATGAGTGGGAGGTGCCTTTTCCTTTTTCTTCTTCATAGCAAGAAACATGGCCGACGACTGGATGTTCTGGTCAGAGGATAGGCAAGAGAGTGAGTCTCACAGTAACTTGATACTCACAGTGAGACACTCCTTTTTAAAATCAAGTCAAGGCCGTGTTCGGGCCAGCATGATAACAGAGCAGAGAGAGAGAGAGAGAGTGCTGTGTTGTTAAAGAAACATCGCTGCTGAATCCTAACACGAGCGGATCCACGGACTGGAGACCGTCCACTCCTATTCAACAGCACGTACCGGGTAAAACCTCTGATGGATCCAGATGATCATCTTACTCACAATCCGAGCAGGCCAGACTGTATCCTGATTCGTTTAAATGGCTCTTGGGGCTTGTGTGTGTGTGCGTGTGTACTGTATAAGTGTGTGTTAAAGGCTGGGGGGATGGGTGGGGGCGGGGTGGGTGGTGGGGTACTGTGGTTGTGTGGGTTCCAGGCCATGCATTTACTCCCACTTAGCAGTATGAAAAAGGTTCCCATTTCTGTCATAACCCTGGAGGCCTATTCTGGTCAGGCAGACACCAGCCTCGACCTCCTGTCTCACACAGGTTGTTCTCCCAGCAGACACACGCAGCCAAATGATCCATTTCCCATAATTCCTTGGTCTGGTGTTCCAGAAGCCTCTGGATTTGCAGATTTCCAGTGAGTCAGCATTTCCGTCACAGCTTAGAGAAAAACAATACAGTGCCTTGTCTGAAATTCAGATTGTGCACAAACTCAAAGTCCCTATGAATTGACCCATTAACCTTTCGCGCATTTGATTGTTATTACATAACCGCACTCTATAGGACTGGATTCTAGACTGAATTCTTTGCCAAAGTTATTCATACAGAGTGGCACACTTGCAACAGAACTGCTTTCAAATATGCAGTTCCACGCAGTGCCATGGTGAGACCTTGTTCATTCAGCCATCTCTACTGTCCCTCAGCAACACCTTCCACTGTCTGGCTGAGTGACAGTTAAAACTACAGGCTAGACTATGAGTTGGTTTTCGTGTGGTCTACTGAATCCCACAATACCTCATTCCTCAAAGCATGTATAAAAAAGATAGGAGACTATGCAACAAAAAAAAGGAGTATTTAAGTGTTTGAAAATTGCCTGACCTTTGAATATGGTGGAACAGAAGATTGAAGCTTAGTAGACACTAAAGACAGTTTTGTGAAACACATTCTAAACTGCTGAAAACCTACACAGACATACACGCAGAATTCAAACACAGGCCACACATTAGCCGTGATATAACCACAGTTTGGACAAGCATTCTTCCACTGTAAGGGGGATGGAGGTTTGAAACAGCGGACAAGAAAGGCCTTTGGCTACTTGGGTCTGATGGGAGCCGTGAGTTTGTTTTCAATTTAGGGTTATCCCAGGAACACACAAGTTTCTCCAAAAATAGGCAGTATAACAAAAAAAAAGGGGGGGGGGGTGTTCAGGAAAGGGATGGGGGAAGATGGGGGATGAGGAAAGGGGGCGGGGGGGGGGGAAATAATGAACACCAGATGCCTTACCTTCGGTGGTAGCTACATTCTTTGGAGCTTTAGTCGGTGTGTGATCCGTACTTGAACTAATGTCAGAAGAGATGCTGGAGCTCCCTTTGCCTGTGAGAGAACAGTCAGGAAACACAGTCAGTCAGGGCACGAGGTCTACACCGTTGGACTGCTGAGAAGATGGCCCAATCCCGACTCATGTCCGACAATCCTAAATGATGCCAACAAATAAAACCAGTAAACGTTTCATGTTTAGATTCGGTCCTGTTACCCTCTTCCCCCAGTTGTTGTTCTACTCGTTCTCCATGAGACTCCTATGAGGAGCTGAGGCCTGCTGGTGGGGCAGTTGTTTATTGCTCTTCATTCCTCCGTCAGATCATAAATACAGCGTTGTGGCTTCGCTAAGAACAGGAGGTCAGTGCTTTCGCCCAGCGTGAGAGGCTAAGAGGTATTCCCAAACAGTCACACCCACGACTCACGCCTAAGTACACACACATCAAGGACAGTCGTTTTCACTGAGTCGGCTTGAGTGGTGTGCATGTAAAAGCACAAAAGGAGAAGGGGAAAATAATAGTCTGTAGAGCTAGTCTGTTAAAAGAGGCCTGCCTCTGTTGTTTAAAAGGTTTAGCCTTCTTGTAACTCCTCACTCATGAGACTAGCTTACAGTGCTTTATCAAATTCCATACGTCTCCCCTTGACATATGTACACGCGCACATATCCACACACTCACATACATGCATGACTAGTATATTACTACCCTTTAGAGAGGCCTAATGCAAATTGTATGTGTCCTTCTCCTCAAAACTGCTGTGTGAGGCAGACGGCGTTGTTGTGGTGACATCACCGAGCCAGCACATCTGCTCTGGCTTCCACCACAGTCCTCGAAAGTGACTCACAGCCTCTCGATGAAGGTCCATGCAGATGTTCTTCTGTGGGTTCCTCCAGCCACGAATGTCTAGCTCCGTCCCTGTCTTCACTGTAATGCTATAGAGAACTCTCCGACAGAACCAAGTGAAAGCCTTGAGCTGCCACGGTCGCTCAGCGGATAAGTGCTTATCCCATGAAGGCAGGGTCCTTACTATAGCTGCCCTGGGTTTGAATCTGGCCCAGGGCCTTAGCTGCATGTCTTCCCTGTCTCTCTCCCTACCTTTCCTGTCACATGTCACTTAAAACTATCCAATAAAGCATAACAATGAAGAAAAATTCAAAAAATATCAGATAAAAGAAGAACCTATAACCTGTATCAGACCGTAGTAATTGTACACATTATGCTCATCTCCAGACTCCATGTGCTGCTGACTCATTCTGAGGAAGAGATGGTCGAGGAGCCTGCTGGTATTTGTGGAAAACAGTTATTAAAAAAGTTCCCACTTCCTGTCTTCTGCTTTTCTAATGTGTGAAAGGGGATGTTACTTAGGCATTGATTGCTGTAGAGGTGCTGAAGATGGCTGAAGTGATTACAAGCAAATAAGACCAAAGTCCTAAATGCAGATAGGATGCTGAAGGGTTAACAAAGCTTGAAATATGAGTTATGGACATAAAACTTACTATTACCTATTTTTAATTCCTGCAAATGTGGGAAATGTGTCTTGTCAATGTAACTTCCCACTCGAATTACACTCCACTGTCATCATATGTCACCATATCTGTCACTGACACTGAGGTAGGCTTTTGATGTATAATCTACATCTTCATACAAGACATGGCCTTACACACTTGTATGAGGGTGATGTATACACTTCTTTTAAGGTCTGCATTATCACGGAAACACAGTGCCCTACACCACCTAACTTCTTTAATAAAAGACACTTCAGGCAAATCATTCAAGGACTTGGCCTATTACTGTAATTTTCTGGGGGAAGGGGTGGACGTTTGCTCGAATAATGGGACGTAACCAGACGTGTCTTGTCATATTCTGGGGGGAAATTCCCAAAGCTACGTACAATTCAAGACAAAAGAGAGATGAAGACTACAATCTTAAAATCACAACCACCTCACGATACTTTTACCAAGTCTGGACATTCCAAAAACCTACCTTCGCTCCCGTACTGTTTCCCATTGTTCGCACCCATCCTAAAGACTGCATAATATATGTGCAAAACTCGTCCGAAAAGTCATCCCCAAAATTACAGTCCAGGACACTCGTGAGAGCCCACGAACAAGATAATAGATTCAAAATGAATTATTTCTGGACCGTTGACTTCAAATGGTTAATCCAGATGTTGACGGAGTAACGGGGAGAAAGAAGGTTTCAACATTACGCAAACCCAACCGGATTACTTCATCTTCCAAAGGAGACAATACGTTTAAGGTCCAAGCGTTGTCAAATTTCGAGTCTTATTCGGGACTGCATTGTTTTTACAAACTCTGCTATCGAGCGGAATCAAAAAGCATTCTCAAAAGCTCTAAATGGCAAGCAGCTGTTGATCAGGTTGCGTGCAGTCCTTG
The DNA here is from genome assembly GCF_963692335.1 of Osmerus eperlanus. NCBI lineage: Eukaryota > Metazoa > Chordata > Actinopteri > Osmeriformes > Osmeridae > Osmerus > Osmerus eperlanus. The sequence continues at coordinate 7,890,708 of NC_085032.1, read as the reverse complement.
AGGCGGCCACGACTGCCCAGTAACTTTTGACAATCGAGACGCACAGTTCTCTTCTAGATTTAAAGAGACAGAACGTACTGGGGGACCAAGGCCGTTCACACAATGTAAAATTGACTCTTGTCATCATTTTAAAATAGTGAATTAATATGCAACAATACAATATCTCACAGTAGGCTACACCCTTTGTATTCCTTTCAAAGGTTGTTAAACTGGACTGTTTGGCAGCCTAACCATCCAAAACGTCCACATTTCACATCACCATACAAGCCTACACTGTAATTCTATTTCTAAAAACGCACAAAAGCTTCTCAATCTCCATAATCCCTAACCCTAACATTTCAGTTTCAAGGATGTATCTCCAACTGCAGCTAAACTGGTAAGGTGTTGATACCAGTAAAGGCATGTTCTGGTGTTATGGATGCTTTTAAATTGCATGATATTCTTTTACAGCGTTTGATTGGCTTACATGGTACCAATCAACTCGCTTTTTGGCTGTCCTCTCAGGGTCAAATGCCAAACCTTAAAGTCTTTATGGGCAACAATCTATGCCACACCGGAATGAACACCAAGAATGTGTTCTACTTCCATGCATACGAGCGTGAGAGGTAAATTAACAAGATGGATCTGAAGCCAAACTCATAAAAACTGGTGTGACCAACCAATTCTTTACTCTAAACCCTAACCCTTACACAATGTGCTGGTTTATTTTAACAAAATTGGCACTTCACGTGGATCTTCATTATTATATAGTCTGATAATGCAGTGCTACGTTAGATATTTTTAAGTACATGCTGTCTGGTCAGGAGTCGTTTCAGGTTCAAACACTATTGTCCATCTGCCATATCTGAAGTATACCCGTAAATTATGACAAACCATTTGGCCTTCTGCCCTTGACTTGAGGGACAAAGAACGATGAAAACAATGAAGCAACCTTGACCACCCCTTCACCCATGCTGTACTGTAATCCCAGACCCTTTAAAAACACTGACAATAGCCTAACCTGTCATTCACATGGGAGTCACGCAACTTTCAGAGTGCTTTCTAAGCAAGCCCTAAGGATCAGGGAAAGTACTGCCAATGTATTCCATGTGTCATGGAGAGTGCTGCTACAGCTAAGTTCAAATGATTTAACTTTAATTGTGGGCTTCTCACACCAGTGGGTTAAGTCCTTGATTACAAGCAAAACAATTAAAATCTAGTAATCATACTTTTATAAAAGCAATTACACTTTTAGAGCCAATTATGTTGATGTGATGTAGCAACAAAACAAATACTGGTTAGTAATGTACTTTTATTTGAGAATCTTTAAAAATGTAAAGCTATCATTTAGAGCCTCATAACCCACATCCTTCATGGTTCACACGCTAAACACTAAGGCCCCTAGATTAGTTCTGGAAGGTGGTTGCTGCTGGCTATCCAGTGCGATGGATACACACCCACAGAGACACAGGGGTAAGGGTTGGCAGGAAGGCTTGTATTGGAATCAGAAACAGGCTGAGATGCGGTTACAGACATGAGATAATACTCGGAGGCAGACACCGCAGCCACGGAATCTGCTCCAGGTACACTCTGGGAGATGGTGGCGGAGGGAGGAGACCAGACACTGCCGGGTTCAGTGACACTGGGGCTGACGGTGTCCTGGGACACAAGGACAGAGGGAGGGGCACCTGCCAGGGTAGTGAGACGGGCGGGCAGAGTGTGGGGAGTCATTCTTTTTTCCAGCTTCCCATTCAACGCCCTCATGGTCACCGGGATGGACAGACATCTGGAAAAGCCAGCAACACTCGACAGTGAAGAACTAGTACACACACACGACTCATGCGACTCAGTTTGGTCAGCTGTTTAATGAGGTATTATTGTATAAATGAATACCCGTTTGGGGAAATACTCCTTGAACATCCTAACATACCTCTTTAGGACTTTCGAGATATATTCATCCATGGGTGACTGTTCTAATCCTGATGCAAACAGGCTGCATCTAAGATGTCGGGAGTCTTCCACATTCACAACCACTATAGAAAGGAATCATATGATACGATCATATAAAAATGGACAAAGTAAATCTCTAAACGGATCCTCAAAATGCCACCTCATCTCTAGGCATTCGGCCAGACTTACACACAGCAAGAGAGTCACTCTCAGAAAGGTGAAAGGTCACAGAGAAGCTGGACTCGCACACCGGAAGGACCTCGCAGTACAGATCACACACCGCTCCTAAAGGGCACATTTGATTACATCCACGATGACCGTTGACACACGCCATCAAGACTCGGCGCTGCGCGGCGCCACTGAGACCAGGGGCCGCCAGCCGCTCACCTGGGCTGCGCCGGGTCGCGGTCCCACAGCTGGCCAGCAGGGTGTTGACGGTACACTGATGGCGCAGGACTTCCAGCAGGGCAGGGACGTGGGCAGGGTGAGTGAAGGGGATGCTGTCCACCATGGACCCTTTACACGTCCCTCCAGCCCATGCAGCCCCTGGGACCACATAGCTGTGCACTTCGCCAGGAAGCGACTGGGGGAGTGAAGGATTGAAAAAGAAGGTCAGTATGGTAAATGACTCATTTAAGAGGAGGTACACACTGTTCCTGAAGGAATACCACAATGAAGAAGGTGTCCGACTCCGGCCCAGATAATGTTTCATCCCAGTTCTTTCTCCCTGATAACTCCATCAGCAACTGGGGTAAGGGCGCCCACTGCAGGTCGGTTTCTGGTATGGCAACACCTACGAAACAGGGAGAGACAACAGCGCCGAGAGATACTGTGAATCACACACCAGAATAGCTGTCCCCCGGAAAATGCTAAACAAACCTAGATGGATGGTTCACATTTAAAACCTGAACAGATCAACACCTGTGATTTGGTTGATCTTGTTGATAAAAGCAGAGAGCACAGGCAGCGGTTTTTGCAGCTTAAGAAGGAAGCAGGCTGGCAGAGCCTCACATGTCGCCTCACTCAGAGGGCTGAACACTGGGTCACTGTCAAAGGGAAAAAGGAAAACATTCAAAACTCCAGCGAGAGAGAACAGTGGGAGAAACCGCGCCTGTTAGGATGACTTCACTACTGAGTTGACAAGATGACCATCAACGCAGTCACGGGTACCCTTGAGAGTCAAGCTGAGGTGGTTGTGGGATCAGTGATGTCATCTGGAGGTTGTGGGTGGACTCACTGGCTCCCACTGTCACCAGAGTCACATGGCCGACACTCTCTCTCTCTGAGATTAGGAGAACTTCGTCAGTAGCCAAGACCATGAAGTCAAGAATGTGTGTGTGTGTGTGTGTGGAAGACAATGACCTACTTTACCTGGTCCTGACAACCCCAGGAGGATGTCTGAAGGACTGACGAAGAACTGAATGCTCATTGGACAGCCTAAGTTGGGAAAGACAATATTTTGGTTTCAGTGACTATGAGGCCGTCAGGCCATTTAGTACGTTCTATATGTCACTGCACCTTCTCTGCCCACAGTCAGATACCCAAGTCTGCCATTGAGAATGATGTCCACTCCAGGATCATACTCCTTCAGTGCTCTGAAAAAATCTATATTGAAGCACTTCAGAAAGTTGACAGCACAGACGAGAACACTTCCATCAACAATTAACAGAATGAACTTGCCTCGGCAAATGTGATATCTTCTGCAGATCTCTCCCTAGGTGCTGCAGCGATGTGAATATCTTGACTTTGGTCTCACTGTTGAACAAACACAGACATACGCTACACAACAACATGACTACACCCCAAACAATGATGACCAGTGACCGAACAGAAAACGACAGTTAAACCACCAGCAACAGTTACGCCGTCAACATTACTTGTCTCCGGGTATGTTGTAGAGGGACGCAAGGCCTTCAAGCTTCCCCGAGAACTCTTCAAATCTCCTTGACCTGTGACACATTAAAGATCCTGTAAAGCAAATTCCATGATTTGCTTCTAAGTACTTTATATACGTGTGAAATTAGTTCCTGAAAGCATGTGCAAAGCGCGAAAACTTTGTCACACTGAAATGTGGTTAGATGTTGAACAGTTTCTCTTCCATTTTCAGCTCAGGTTTTGTATAGGCGGAGCCAAAACCCGACCGATCTATGTCACAGCCACCTATCTATGTCAGATCACAGACGGTTGCATTCTGTTACTCAGCTGGTACGATGCAAAGACAAAGTAATTAATACATAAAACACTCAAGAGACTGTAGGTAGGTCTGTTCTGATATCTGCAATTGATTTAGCTAGTGTTGCTGTTGTTGGTAAATTCAATAAATTCGAGGGGGCGGAGCTTCAGCTCCTTCAGGCGACACGCCCCTCCAGTCTCAAGCAGAGAAGACTGCTGATTTTCTCACTATTTCAAAGCCTAATTTAACATACTTGTCGGTGGTTTTTTTCCTCATTCTAATTTGGATGGGTAGTTAACAACATATTATTCTGTGGTGTGATGAACTTAAAACTCATTTTCAATTCCACTTTACAGGATCTTTAAGAGTAGTCACCGAACACCTCATCATCCACAGTATTTGCACAGTTGTGTCAACAGGATTTGCTTCTTACCTCAGAAGCTTTAGAAGGGACTCACTTGACTAGGAAACAAAACACACAAGAGGTTGGCTTCAGACTGGCTCGTTCTATAAAGCTGGCAGACAGGATGTGAGATTCTAGAAGCAGCAGTTACCACAGGAGCTTCTCCATGCTGGGCCACCTTAACATCCTCCACCCCTCCACCTGGCAGGAGCAGAACCTCCAGGTAGAACAGGTCGGCCGTCAGGTAGCAGGTGGTCTCACTGGGACTCAGGTGGGACCCCATTCTGAATATAAGAAAGATAACAACTGTGTTAAATATAAGGGAGATGAATACATTTATTAAGCATCATCAACACTCTAAATCAAGTCCCTTGATCCAGCAGAGAAAGAAAAAAAAAGAGTAAACAGTGGTTTTACCCAAAGATAGAAACAATAGAAAGTAAGTAAAGCGATGGTTGTCAGATCTATACCCTCTTTGTTTGGCGACCATCTCTAAACGGGACACCATGCAACTCAGAGTGGACACTGACATTCAGAATAGAAAAATACATGAATTAATCCCGTAGCATACAATGTACAAGGGTTCAGAAATGCATAAAACAAAAATAAATGATTTTGCTTGTTTACCATTGAGTGCTTCATGGAGTCTTTTCAGACATCTAACCAGTGGCTCACAGGGTTTGGGGTCACCTCTGGACTTATCCTGCAAAGAACAATGTTGCAAAGAAAGTACTAAATTAAGATATGTTTGTCTGCTGAAGCCACGAAAAGCCACAGGCACTCTGAGCTCCGTGTTTATTAGGAAGCAGAAAAACCTGCACCAAGGAGAGTTCCTAAGAACTGAATGTACTTAAGCTTGAACATCATCACTGGCAGACATCCACATGGCCCGGTTCCAGCTTCCATATCCCCTCGGACCACACATACACCGTATCACATGTCCAATAGCACTGCCCCATAACTCCAGCCTCTGACTGACCCCTCCTCTGCTGGCCCGGGAGACTGACCACTGCCAAGTTCAACTTCCTGCGAAGCCAAGCAATCATCTCTGTCCCTGCTTTGACCGAACCAAATCAAAATAAACCACCTCCCAGGACAGGTCAACCCTAACTGGGCAGGGTAGCTGGAGAGGAGGGCATTTCTTTACAGTTTAGTTCAATTGTTTATGGTGCTTTTGAATAAGATTCCATTACTCTAATGTGTATTGACCTGTACAGGGCGATAAAGCTCTGCCAATTCAATTTAATAACATCTAAGTAGTATACGTGGCTGCTGACTTCCATCTACAAAGCTGAGTGATGAGACAGGAGTTTATGGTGTCTTAACCTGGGCAATGAACCGGGATCCCAACAGCTCACTTGACATCAATCATCTAATGAGAGTGTTTGTGTGTGCCGTTGCCTTCCAGCACATAATAAGGTTAGAACTGAGGATCCCTCAGTTATCCATCCATTCAGCTGATCATCACTCCTAATCTACTATTCTGCATTCCCTTGTCACACATTTTAATAAATCTCAGTTGCCATTTGAATTGACGCGTGGGGTTCCAGGTTGACCTGGGCTCACTAACGAGGGTAAAACACAAAGGCCCTAAGCATTCTGGGATGCATTCAAAGGGACAACCAACAAGGCTACATTAGAAAGATCAATGACAATCAGTGTAGCTAACATTCTGCGAGAGTGGACCGGGTTAATTTCTTCTAAATTGATGTCTCGTCTCAGTGGCCCCTGGGAGCATTAGGAGTTGAAAGGAACCAGGAACAAGGTGGCCAACAGTTCCATGACAGACTAAGCATGTGAGACTCCAGACCACATGTCCTTATCTGACACCACCCTTCGAAAAAGAGTAGCCTACAAACAAGTTAATTTTGCTATTCCAAATCATTGGTTTTGACTATTGTGTATCCATTTGAGATCGGATTAAGATGTCGTCTAGAGGTCAAATTGTGGTAGGGAAACCTTCTGCCAGGGGAGATTCAACAAAACGATATTACATTTTTCCTGCTAAATGTATATTCTCCTAAATGATAAATTTCGCCATCTAAGAGCAAAATGGACAAGACACTTCCTTGGGGACTCATTTGGGAAGGACACCAGCACCCAACGAGCTCTTGTTTACAGTGTGATGTTTAGTACAGCTCTAATCCCGCAAAAATCTAACAAAAACAACATCTGGAAAGCATTGTATACGCCTCTCAGTAGGAATACATTCTTACCATGCACCTACGAACCAGTTGAAAGGTCTCATTCCATTTCTTCTCCGCATATTTCAAGTGAAGATCAGATACAAGAGACTTTCCTGGTGCACAGAAGATATAATTTATAGTAATTGCGTATTATTAATACTGTCTTCAAACTAAGGTACGCACGTGCGTTTGTAGCTGAAAATGTAAGATTGGGTATCAATCAACCAAAGACTATTTCGTATCATTAGCCTAATTGAAATAACCCACAATATGAGATGTATATAGTCATGTAGGAAATTGTTAAATGAGAAATATATCTTGTGGTAGTTTACCGGTCGTGCGAAAAGCCATCGATTGCAGATTCTACCAGGAATGTTTGAAGGCCAGATGATACCAACAGATACCACAAGTCGAGTCAGACAGACACACACACACACGTGCTATGCTCGCTTCCTCGCAACGATGATGGTCAGATAGAATATAGCTGCATACCCATTGTTACTTGTTACTATTTCAACTATTTGTTGATCACCTACACGCCACGTCACCACACTGATTAAAAAATAATATATGTACAGGCTACATGGAGTGACATCCCCCACCCACGCCCCCATGGGCACTTTCAGTGTGTCTTGGGGACGCAGACAACTCGTCTCGTCTGGAACAGCTCCAAGCGGGCGTAGTTCAGCCTGGTACTTCAGTCAGTGCTTGTCTGGTTGTTTGTGTGAGAAGACTAGCCTAGAGAACAAGTGATCGGCTTTCGAAATTTTCTCATAATACCTAAGAGCTGCGTCCTAAGGTGAGCGTATTCAATAATGCCACTTGACAGATACTGCACTAGGTAATCGCTGGACTGAATCTTAATTTAGACTGCAATTAAACGATTAAACTAGCTAGAGCTAGCTAGCTTATCATGCTAAACAGAGTACCCCAGGTTAGGTGGCCTACGAACTAGTGGAACTAGCCAGCACTTACGATGATCGTTAGGACTTTACTGTTACTAATAGAATAGCGACCTGTTACTTGCGTGCTAGTTAGCTATCGATCTGGGTCAACACTTTTTTTGACCATGAAGAAAATGTATGAAGCTAGCTACCCAACCCACAATTCTAGCTAAACTAGCTAGCCTGTGCTCTCTACTGGCGGTGCTATGGGAAAAGCTAGTTCGCAAACTAGGTAGTTGCACTGACAGTTAATATGGTGTCCACCTGACACTAATGGTATTATTAGCTAATAATCGTGTTAAAACTAGTTAGCTGGTTAAGTAGTTAGCTAGTGGTGCTAATCAGCTAACTTAGTTTCCCACCTTTCTAAAGCAATTGCCTACATTAGGTGGCAAATAATACAAGGGCTAGTCTAGATAATTATTACCAAGAACATTTATGTTTAGCGTGAGTTAGCTTAGCTATTTAGGTTATTTATTAATGCATCATCAGTGATTGGGACTCGTGACAAGTACGTGGCTTTAGCTAGCAAACATTAGGCTACCTAGCTAACAAGTTGACAGCTGGACCGAATCATATTGGGCTACATTGACCAGCTAGTTTCTGCCTAGAGGTGGTAAACTTTGCTGAGTAAATAACTTAAAGTAGCACTGCTAGATTCATATTATTCGGTGAAGGATGAACTGCCCCACGCCACACCCCAAAATAAACAGTGAAGTTACAGGTGTGTTACTTCCTCTGGTGTTCAGCATTTATAAACCTTATATGGTATTGTAGTTTTAATAAAGTGATGTAAAGTAGTGTGGGAAATGTATACTTGCCTGCATTTTTCTAGGTTTACGTACTTCTTGCTTTTTCTTAATAAATTCCTAAAACAAAATACAGGGGTATCAAGGAGTACATTTATTAGATTGCCCCCTTGTGGTAGTATTCCTTAATACACAGGGTGAGGTCAGTGCATTGCAAATGAGGTCATGCTCTCTTAATGCCTCTTTTCATCTCCTCAAAGGACAGTGTCATTCTGCTCCTCGGTTGGAATCGGCTGCCCAACCGTACCAGGCTAACCTACCATTTTGTTTTGCCCTCCAAACTCTTCCTTGAAGACTTTCCTCGCCTAAAACTTCAGGTGCTTAGTCCTGACCGTCATGGCTGCTGCAAAGCCAAAGGGACAGAATTCCCTGGCCCTTCACAAAGTGATAATGGTGGGCAGCGGAGGAGTGGGGAAGTCTGCTCTCACTCTGCAGTTCATGTATGACGAGGTAAGTGTTCCCGCCTGTTTGCTTTCTTATCTTGCCACGTTTTACGAGTGGACAGTTTTCCTATTTGATACTGTGACTGTGGTGCAGTTCTTCTCGAGTTCACTCATGTGTTTTACCCTGTTACACTCCTAGTTTGTGGAAGATTATGAACCAACCAAAGCTGATAGCTACAGGAAGAAAGTTGTGCTGGACGGGGAGGAGGTCCAGATAGACATCCTGGACACGGCGGGACAGGAGGACTATGCCGCCATTCGGGATAACTACTTCCGCAGTGGGGAAGGTTTCCTCTGCGTCTTCTCCATCACCGAGCTCGAGTCGTTCGCAGCAACAGCAGATTTCAGGTTGAGTGACATCCTTTTACAGAATGATTCTTTCTTCGTGGAGTTTGTCTTCCAGTAGGGCATGTCAAGCATGGTGAGGTTACCGTATCGCTTGTGAGTAGAGAAAGCTGTCTCTGATGACTGTGTGTGGCCTGCAGAGAGCAGATACTGAGAGTGAAGGAGGACGAGAACGTGCCGTTCCTCCTGGTGGGGAACAAGTCTGATCTGGAAGACCGGCGCCAGGTGAGCGCAGAAGAGGCCAAAACACGTGCTGAGCAGTGGGGCGTGTGCTACGTAGAGACCTCTGCCAAGACCCGTGCCAACGTCGACAAGGTAAGACTGTGGTCCACAGCTGTCCGATGTACTGTAACCTGCACCGGTCAGTTGTTCATCCAGAAATGGGTTCCGTCTGCTACTTCAGACGCATTGTCATTGCCATGTAGCTAAACATTGTTTTGAATGCGTCACCTGTGATTTTAGGTGTTCTTTGACCTGATGAGAGAAATCCGAGCCAGGAAAATGGAGGACGGCAAAGAGAAAAATGGAAAAAAGAAAAGTAAAAGTTTGGCTAAGAGAATTAGAGAGAGATGCTGTATTTTATAGTGGCATGGGTGCAGCAATGACTGCTGGTGTACATAAAACATTTATCTGTTTTTTGCATTTGATTTGTGCCTGGCCCTTACTTTTGGTCTTGTGTCAGAAGTAACCGGTTGGGCAGGAGGTCAGTGGCACTGGCAAATGATACATTTTCCGATTTAGCAGTCAAGGACATTATAAATTGTTCGTCAGATTGTTTATTCTATGACACTTCAAAAAACATCAACCTGCAGCCTCTGTCTCTCAAAAAACTAGGAGTAGGGCCCCCGAAGTAGGAAAATGCACAAACTAGAAGTGGCTATGTGGCTAATGTTACAAAGAAAAATTGTAACATCGTTGATGCATATTATAATGATGTACAGGAAGACCGAGACAGTGGTGGGGTAGGGAGTTGCCATGATATTTGACACTGATCCTGGGATTCAAAATCCAAAATATTATGATTGTATCAGCTAATCGGTTGAAAATTCTAAAAAAAAAAGTGTGAAAAAGAAAAATCCCTCGTAGGACATGAGCTGAATAGCATGGGTATTTGTGCATCATTTAAACGTTTTTACCATGTGATGTATAGTAAATTATTTACAAAAGAATATGATGAAACATATAAATCTTCATATTTTTTGCGAAGGTGTCAACTCTTAGTTGCCATGCACAAAAGCACACTAATATTATTCTTCCCATCTAAAGATTCATCAACTCCCATCCATTTAGATTTGTATTCCTGCACTCAGTGGAGCAATGGACTTTTAAAAGTATATATGTTCGTCTAACATTTCATATTTTCATTGGATGGGTTGTCAAACAGTACTGAGATGATGATTACCGGTACATAAGTTTTAAAGAAATCATATGCACTCATATTCTCTTTTGGGGGGAGGGGAGGTCCACTAATCACAAAGTCATTTCCAACACTTTTCTCTTGAACCCATCTCAAAGTGCTCTGGTCTCTCAGCCTGGACTTTTATTTCTACTTTAATAGTGAAAAGCTTTGAAAGCAGATTAGGTCCTGCCTGCCTACTAGTAATGGTAGTAATTAGGCACCAAAGACAGACCAAGTGCAGATACGTTCAGAACCTGGTGTGTGTCACAACTGTGTAATATAAACTGTTTATGTTGATCGGACGACTGCTCAGTGACTCAAATGCAACCTTTGAGTGGTCGTGTAGGGTTAGTGGTTGTGAGGGCTTTTCTGCCTCGAATGCCTTGATGACCATTGTGAATGTGAACAAGCAGACTAGAGCCCCTCTACCCATCTTCTTGCTCACTCTACCACTAGATAGCCAATAATATGCAATTATTTGGTGATGTGTTAGAGAATTGTTCTATATCCATACCTATTCCATTTGATTCCTGTGAACCATTTTATCCATTCTGTCAATCGTCTAAATAATTGGGTCCTATTCATTTCTGATTTATTGTTGAGCACTACACTACTGGAACCACTGTCATAAATTTGTATTTCAGATTGGGAAACAATTTAAAGCCTCTAGATGCCTTGGCTGTCACAGTTTAAAATACTTAATTCTGTTTCCCTCAAGTAGCTGCTGAATAAGGCTTTAAGAGCCTTCTTTGATTAATCATCCCTATTTTTGTATATGAATATGTAGAATATATGTATGACATATATTTAAAGAACCCAGTTATTGGGAAGTTCTACTACACATACTCACCAAATTACACTACATCCTTGTCCTTCCTCATAAGAACACTAACCTACTGAAACCTGAACAACTCAGAAGGGCTAATCCCTTGGTTCAAACATTGACTTGATTTCAAAATACAAATATTTCCTTTGATAGAGGATGCAGTTGGCCCATGCTGTGCTTTATGTACAATTACTTACATCCATGGTGCTAGCTTATTTTCTCACTCTTACATTAATGATGTGTGTTCAAGCATGTTCTATGAGTTTGAGTATGAATGTGTCCTTTTGTCTTGTAGCTCCTACAAAACTTAAACACATGGTCTGTAAAAAATATCAATACTCCCTGTGCTGTTTAGATTGCTTGTCTTCATGTCTCACAGTGGATTCTGACTAGGTAGGACCTGTTGTAGCAAGACTGTGAATACGGAAATAGAAAAACGTTTTTTTACCAAACTAATTGGTGTGATGTAATATTCAGGCTGCGGATATTGTTTTCTTTCTTTCTTTTTTTATTTAATTTTTTAATACATGTATTGCCTTTGATATATTTTAACTAACTTTACATTTGTGTTATTTATCTCTGATTTAATATGTCAAACCACACATCCTTCTTGGATGTGATGATTTATGTATCCTGTATTGTTTAGTTACTGTCGTGTCTATGTTTACTACTTTAAAAAAAAGAACCACTAGTGTATCTAAATGTGACTGGGTACAAGGGTTGAAATTGCATATCAACTCTCATTTTTTGTGAGCTAATGGAAAGACAAATAAAGTGATGTTTAAGACATTTTTTGACATAAATACTTTTCAACTTCATGTGTCAGATGAAGTGGGGGGGGCTTTTACTGACTTTTTAAAGTCAGTAATGACGTGACATTAAACGTTTCCTTGTGTTTTAACTTTAAAACAATCGACCGTTCACCAATCGATAAAAAAAGTTTGGCGAATAATTTACTTTTGTGAGCATGTATATTAAAAAAGCATCACGATTTTACACCACACATCTACATTTAGTTTGCATGGCAGGGGTTTCCTTTGGCGGTGACGTAACCACTGATCTGGATTACGCATTTCATTGGATGTACAGCGACGTACAAGGCCTCCAGTTTGAAAGCCAGAGAGGCCCAGTACAGCAGTCTGTAACGTTAGTTCGTGAACTAAAGTTCGTACGTTTTTTTATACAAAATAGTACACAGTCTGTGACAAATTAAACTCAAAATACTATATATCGCTGTCCTTATAATATTGATGGCAATGGGACAAGCGTCGTCTGAAGACACGTGAAAGCAGATATGTTTTTGAATGGCTTTGTTTTATAGAATCTGCCGGAGTTGACTTGAACTCGACAAGGAGAAAGAAAGCGAGCTACAGTAGCAGCCTGCTAGCTACGAAGCTAGTTCGCGTGCTAGTTACTTCCTTGTTACAGACTGGAGTATGGTGACATGTTTATCTGAAGAAGTTTGACTCCGGGATAGCGGGGCCTTTCGTATCCTTAACCATTTTTGAATGGAATTCAGACCCGTCCGAGTTGAGTGATTTTTTCCAAGGAACACATCTTTGAGACATCGGGGCCTACACTCAGCATGGAATGGAATGCAATTCCCTGTCAAGCTGGCCACACAGTTCCAAGCTAGCTGGCTAGCTTAGCCGACTAGCTAAGTTGGCTAGCTAGGTGGCATAGTACATCTTTTGGAGATGCTCAGTCCTGGATTACAATGGCTCAGTTTAATTCAGTATATATTTAGCTTGCTAAACTGATACAAATAATATATGTAAATGGATATAAGTATCGCTGGCAAAGAGTGATGGATTATTGTTTGGGGTGGCTAGCGCATTGTAGTTAGTGACAGCAAGAGCTAGCCTCTTAGCCCAGTTAGCTATCGTTAACAAATTTGTTAGTTACAAATGTTTCGTTTTATTAACCACAGAACATAAGGCGGAACACTGGAAAAGGGAGTATTACCTAAAGTAAATCATTTATTTGTAATCAATAAATGCCTAATACGGAGGTGCTTCGTGAGGGAAGGGGAAGGAGCCCCTCGGCACAGAGAAATGCAAGACAGGACAGTCGCAGTAAACCTGGAAGCGGTGCTATTCAACGAGAGAAGCACCGGGAGAAGAGGCGGTCATCGGCATCTCGACGAAAGAAACACCGACATGCAAAGGACAGAGAGCCATGGCATACACCCGAGGACCCTGATAATGAACGAAAGGGGACTTTAGAGCGAGACGGTGAACTTCGGACTTTGGTTGAGTATGACGACGTAAGTTCTCAATCAGAGGGCTTTTCTGGTAGCCCATCGCCTAAACTAGACGATAGGTTTCCAGTGGACAGACTTACTGAAGTTGACAATAACGGACCTACATCTCCCGGGAGAAAGTCTCGCAGAGACCGGGATATTTTGCACGTTAGGAAGGATGAGCAAACAAGAGGACCATCTGAGAGGAGTAGACAAGACAAGGAACCCAAAAGGAAGGACCATCAGAGCCGCGAGAGAAGCTCTTCTAAAGCCCGCGGTGGTAATAGCCTAAGCGGTACCAAAAACAACAGAGACAGTGCAAGAAGCAACGACAGCAATGGCAAGAAGACTGCTTCGGTGTTGCCCCCCGTGTCTGTGGATAAAAGGGATTCTAAGAGACACAGAAGTAAAACAAGATCTGAAAAAGAGCCCCCCTCGGCATACAGGGACGCACCCCAATCATACAGAGAGGAGCGTGAAGAACTAGGTAGGGCCTACAGAAGAAGTCCAGGCTTCAAAGCAGAAAGTCCCTATGGGACATCCTACGCTTATGAATACCAGTCTCCCAGCGGTAGTTACAACCAGTTGATATCCAGAAGAAGCCCTACGTATGGAAACAAAAGGTTGTCCCCTAGTTCCACATACTACGGACGAGATGCGGAGCTTTATGGTGCCTACAACGTTTCAAAGTCTCCCAGTTCATATTCCAGCAACAAAAGAAAGCGGTCTCCGGGGAGCCCGTTTGCCTGGCGCAGGTCTCCAAGTTATGGCCGTCATAGTCCTTATGAACATGGAGAACTTGGTACAAGTCCCTACGGCAACCGTAGGCGATCACGAAGTCCATATAGAAAGTCACTGAGTCCGAGTCCAGATGTTAGGTGAGTGAACATCTTCCAAATGCACTGTTGCTGCCATTCACATGTTCAGACACCTAATTTAACCACCGTATGTGTTAGCGGCTTGTGTTTTCCAATTAGTAATGTACATGATTTGGCAACCTAGAATAGCTTACTCATACAAGGCCTTGTAGATGAAGGCCTATAACCCCACGCGCATACTAGAACAGGAAGAACGATGTGGCAAGTGGAGAACACATGGCAATGTTGGCTCCTTATCGATCACTAGACAGTTGCGTTAAAATGTTTGATCCACAGTTAATGGATCCATAGTCTAAGGAAGTAGCCCACTTTCCTGGCTAGATTTATGACACCGATTAGCAGAAGTCACGGGGCCACGAGGCTCCGACTGACTGCAACTGCCTTTCTCTAAGGTCAAGAATAGATTATAGGCAAGAATTTTATTGGATAGTCGTCGTAGGTCCGGTCATATTTAACTGTGCATCGAAATGGAAAGTGGTGGTGACTTAAATGCGATTCATGGCGCGATTCGTAACTACTATTAATTAAATCAAGTGCGTGCTTCATTGCGTTCAGACGGTACAAACCCCGATTAAAATCCATTATTTACACAACATGAGCTTAGTGGAATCTGTTTGTGAAATATTTTCACCTTATCAGTAACTTAGTTAGTGGATCCAGTTAATACTCTAATAATTTATAAAGAATAATTATATTTTGACATGCTACCTTAATTTTTTTTTAATCATCAACCAGACTAGTTAAAAAACAATTCTCCTGGAATTCTCCTCTGACTGACCATGTTCCCATAATCTTAAAATGGTCGAGAACGCGCTCAGGTCAGTTATTTCAGATGTGTTTTTTAAAGAAACGACTGACACATGCCACCCTCTCCCCAGGCGATCGGGCAAGTCACGGAGCCGGAGCCCGTACCCGTCCTCGCGGCACTCGCGTTCCCGGAGCCGCCACCGCCACTCCCGCTCGCGATCCCGGCCCTCCAGCCTGTCCCCCAGCACCATCACCTTCAAGAGCAGCCTGGCGGCCGAGCTCAGCAAGCAGAAGAAGGCCAAAGCAGCCGAGGCGGCCGCCAAGGCAAAGAGCTCCAGCAACGCCTCCACCCCAACCAAGGGCCCCTCCTCGGCCCACCACCAGCCCAGCCCCAAGGCCAACCATGTCACCAAGAAGGGCCGCCCTCCCTCCCCGCCTCCTCCAGAGAAGGGTCCCCGGACGCCTGTGTCCAGCCAGCCCCAGTCCCCCTCCGACAAGCCCTCCAGGAAGGGCGTGGACCCACCCCAGTCCAGCAGGGACCGGGACGGCAAGGTGAAGGAGGAGCTGGCGGTGCACCGGGACAAGAGGAAAGCCCCAGCGTCGGCCCAGAGCAAGGAGAAGGAGAGGATGTCTGCCACGGCCATCTCCGCGCTCGCATCGCTGCCACTGCCCACAAGCATCCTGGAGCATCTGGATGCTTCCGACAGGTAAGGAGGTGACAACGGTCTCGCCAGGTTTTTCTTGTCATTAGCATTCCCCCTGAATGTCTCCCCCTCCCCTCCCCCTTTTAGTTTCCGTACTCAAAAGCATCCTTTCCTGCCTCTTCTGTTTAGCTTCAAGGACAGCTCAGGGAAGAAGAAACCGGAACGCAAAGCCCGCTGCCTTCTGGCTGACCTGCCCCTGCCCCCGGAGCTGCCTGGAGGCCTGTCCTCCTCCTCGCCCCGCAGCCCCGCCGACGACAAGAAGGGCCTGAGCCTGCGCCGCCGGCCCAAGTACGTCTGGACCTCCCCCACAGCGGCCCCCACGTCCTCCTGTCTGGCCTCGCGCTCTGACCCCGCCCCCGGCCAAGCTGCTGTAGGGGGCAGCTTCTCAAAATGTGTTTTTCTGTGTCCCTGCCTAGGATCTGCGGCCCTCGTTTCGGGGAGATCAAGGAGACGGAGATCGACTGGGGGAAGCGCTGCGTGGACAAGTTTGACATCATTGGCATCACGGGCGAGGGCACGTACGGCCAGGTGTACAAAGCCAAGGACAAAGACACAGGTGAGCGCTTGAAACTAGAGCGCGATAAACTCACTTCAAGCACACATGAATATCAAGAAGGCCACTGTAAATGTGCCTTTTTTGGGGGGGGGGACTTGTCTAGCTGAAATGGTGGCCTTGAAGAAGGTTCGTCTGGACAACGAGAAGGAGGGCTTCCCCATCACGGCCATCCGAGAGATCAAGATCCTCCGCCAGCTCAACCACAAGAGCATCATCAACATGAAGGAGATCGTCACCGACAAGGAGGACGCGCTGGACTTCAAGAACGACAAAGGTCCGCGTCACCCGCGTGCTGCCGCCGTCACAGCAGGAGGTCCCTGCGTCACGCTCGTGTCACTCCAACGGGGTGCTGGTGTTTATTTTTCTTGACGGTTCTCTCCTAGGTGCGTTCTACCTGGTGTTTGAGTACATGGACCACGACCTGATGGGACTCCTGGAGTCGGGGCTGGTCCACTTCAACGAGAGCCACATCAAGTCCTTCATGCGTCAGCTCCTGGAGGGCCTCGACTACTGCCACAAGAAGAACTTCCTGCACAGGGACATCAAATGCTCCAACATCCTGCTCAACAACAAGTGAGTGTTCCGCTCAAGACGGGGTCGATTCAAAGCCCCCCCACTCCATGAATGGAAGGCGATTTCTCTACACATCTTCCTTTGAACAAAAGAAAATGCTCGTTATTTGATTTGATCTGACAGGATGCCTGTGTTTGTGCCTTCGTCTCTTTCAGGGGTCAGATAAAGCTGGCCGATTTTGGTCTGGCTCGGCTGTACAACTCAGAGGAGAGGTGAGCGCACCTTTTCAGTTTCCTTCGTCTCCACACCGGCCCCGCCCTCATACATGGGTGGCGTGTCCCTCCCTCCGGGGACACGCGCGTGTGTTGTGGTCGCGGCGCCATGCCGCGACGATGCCGCGACGATGCCCCTCCTGGCCGTGCAATGACTGAGCCGTCTCTCTGTTCTCCCCCAGCCGGCCGTACACCAACAAGGTGATCACGCTGTGGTACCGCCCCCCCGAGCTGCTGCTGGGGGAGGAGAGGTACACGCCTGCCATCGACGTGTGGAGCTGCGGGTGAGACACACACACGCACACTGTTTCTCACACCTTTTGTTATGGTTTTGGACTGACTGAGTGGCGAGACCAACCTAGCGAGGATGTGTACCTAAGCAGCGGTCTCTCTCCTGGGGTGTTGTCAAACATCTCTTCCTGGCATCTCTTCCCAGAGGCGTGTTTTACATATCGCTTTCATCTCATCCTGTCCGACCCAGGTGCATTCTGGGGGAGCTGTTCACCAAGAAACCCATTTTCCAGGCGAACCAGGAGCTCGCTCAGTTGGAGCTTATCAGGTAGGTCTGGATGCGGCCCAATAAGGGCAGGGAGAGCCGCTTTAAAACACCCCCCCTCAGACAGAGCTGCTGTTGGAGCCGTGTACCCCAGGGGTGTTGACACGTCCCCTCTGCTCCCCTCTCAGCCGCATCTGTGGCAGCCCCTGCCCCGCCGCGTGGCCGGACGTCATCAAGCTGCCCTACTTCAACACCATGAAACCAAAGAAGCAGTACCGCCGACGCCTACGTGAGGAGTTCGCTTTGTGAGTTTTGTGACTCGCGCTCAAATTCGGTCGACGCGGCGCCCTTATGTATTTCTATTCTTCTCCCGGGTGTGAGTAAGTGAGGAGGTGTGTTTTTGTGTTCCAGTATTCCTCCGTCGGCGCTGGATCTGTTTGACCACATGCTCCACCTAGACCCCAGTAAGCGCTGCGCTGCCGAGCAGGCCCTGGGCAGCGAGTTCCTCCGAGACGTGGACCCGGCCAAGATGCCCCCACCTGAGTAGGGTTCAGTCATGACTCACTCTTAAAGAGGATCCGCCTTTCCTATTATTCCACTTCCAAACTCACCAAACTCGTACGCTCTCCTCTTCCCTTCTCCCCCCCAGTCTCCCTCTGTGGCAGGATTGTCATGAGTTGTGGAGTAAGAAGCGGAGGAGGCAGAAGCAGATGCCAGAGGAGCTGATGCCCCCCAAAGCTCCCCGCAAGGAGCTGGGTCTGGACGACAGCCGCAGCAACACCCCCCAGGGCTTCCCTGCCCCCGGAGGCCTCAAGGCCCAGGGCGGGGCTGCTTCTGCCCTGCTGGGTGAGTCTTGCGGGGGAAAGGGGGGTGGTGGGTCACTGGCATTGTCACCATGGCTGAGATCGTAGAAGGCTGAGCTTGAATATTGAAAGTTTTTTTTCTTTCTTTTTTTTCTCAGACCCCAAAGCGCCCAACTCCCAGCTGACCCAGGAGCAGCTAGCGGTCCTCATCAACCTGTTCAACCAGTCTAAGAGCTCCGGCAGCTCGGCCCAGCTGGCCTCCAAGGTCAACCCCGAGACCCTGCAGCAGCTCTCCACAGCCCTGCCCCCGGCCCCGGCCGACCCAGACAGACCCCCGGAGCCTCCCCTGCCCCCGGCCCCCAGCAAGCCCCCCCAGCCCCCCGCAACAGGCGGGGCGCCCCGCACGCCCCCCACCGCCAAGCCCCCCTCCCCGCCCCCGGGGGCCCCTGAGGGGGAGGCGGCGGCTGCCGTGACCATGCTGCTGGCCCAGATCCTGCAGGCCCAGCAGAGCCAGCGGCAGGAGGCCAGCGAGGCCGGAGAGGGCTCAGAGGCCGGCCCAGCGCCTACCACGGACGTCAAACAACCCCCGGAGCCCAGCCCAGTGTCCCCAGGTAACCAGCTGTCCTGGAAAACCATCCAGTGGGTGGCGCAAACATGAATAATTCAATATTTTGGTACGACCCAAGCTTTCCTAAATGGGTTTGAACTTAACCCTCATTTCCTGTTTTTGTTTCTTCTTCTTCTGTGCCTTTTGCCAGCGTCTGAAGGAAGCGCGGTGTCCAGCCGACCCCCGGCCCCCCTGCCCATCCTGCCCCCAAACCAGCGCCCCCCAGAGCCCCCGGAGCCCCCTCCCCAGTGTGCCGACCTGGACTACCGGCAGCCCCAGGAGCCCCAGCCTGGCCCTCCCATCAGCGCCTCTGCCGGGGTGGGGGAGGGGGGCAGGCCCCCTGAGCCCGACTACCCCCCCCTGCCCAGCGCAGAGGGCCCAGGCTACGTAGCAGACTACAGCCGCCCGCCCCCTCCACCCTTCCCTCCAGCAGGGTTTGGGGAGAGCTACATGGACCACATGCTGGCCGCGGGTCTCCCACCCCACGCCCTCAGGGAGGTGTTCAGCGCTACAGCCCCGCCCCCCAGCTCCGCTTCCTCCTCCACCTCCTCCCTCCAGGAGCCCTACCCCCCGGGGGGGCCGGGGGCGGGGGGCGGCATGGTGTTCAGCGGAGACAAGGACCACCGTTTTGAGTACAATCACAGCCCCGGGCAGCAGCCCAACCCCACCAGCATCCACCTGTACAACCACGGCATCGGCCGCAAGGAAGGAGGGCCCCCGCAACCCCCCGGCCCCCCTCCTGGCCAATCATGGGCCTCCCCCTCCCAGGCCGGGGCCCCGCCCCTTCCTCTGGGGTTTGTCCCCCATGTGAACTCGGCAGCGATCCGAGGGCGAGGCCTCCCCTTCTGATTGGCTGTGCTGGGGTTGGCAGGGCAGGTGAGGAGGGACTCAGACCAGGGGAGCCCAGGGCCTCTCAGGCCTCACCAGACAGATCTGGAAATGCACACTTGATTTGTAATAATTTAAAGAATCTGTGTTGAAGCATTGTACTCCTCTTGTATCTGGAATGTGGGGTATGTTACAGAAGGACAGCAACAAATACTAAAGAGCGAGGGGGCTTTCCTTGCTCATAATCTTTCTTTTTTTGGTCTTTTTTCTTTTTTTTTGTAATCTATTCTACTGCTGTCTTTTAAATTAAACTTTTACCTTTTTTGAGTGTACATTTACCAGGCCAGGTATGTTTTAAATCTGTACCTTCAGCCTTTCTTTAATTGCTCCCTGGGCAGACTAGTATTAATGTTTTGCACTACTGACTTGAGTAGGCGGAATCTTTATTAGCTATGAAATGAATGTGCGATATCTGCACTGTTAGAAAATGACCAGTAATGTAGTTTTTTTTTTTCTCTGTTTTTTTCTCTTTTTTTTTTTATCCTATTTTGGCCAAGGATACACCCACACCAGAAGAACTTGGGTGACTGGGTTCCTGACTGTGGGCTGGTGATTGTCTTTTACTAAATGAACTGTTGGTTCCAGAAAGACCGGTAGCACTTGGATGACTGCAGTAAAACTGATAGCTACTGAATGACTCTTTGGGTTAAGGCTGTGTTCCAGTAAATTTCTAATTAATCATAAGGAAAAACAAAAAGATGTGTAACCTGAGTTCAAAAAGGAGACTAGCAACTGTCTTTTTGTACTGAAATGTTTTGTTTTCTCTTCCCTTTGGCAAACGTTTATTAAAGAAATGCCAATGATGTACTCACCTGTCCGTTTATTTATTTGTATTTGCCTGCGGTATTTTGATAGCATCCCACACGTTATGGAAACGGTATACAGTGATACTGTGTTGGCAGTATGACATACAGCTCAAGACCGCGGTTTAGCCACAAGAGGGCAGCACCATTCTCGATGAAGCCATAACCGTGGGATCACAGGGAGACGATACCAGTGCCACAGGCTGTCCTGCCCCTCTGCTGCACTGCCAGGCTGCAGGGTGCTGTCCATGGTGCTACAACAGCTTGAGGTGTTTGCTGCTGAGGAACACAGGACCCACACGCACCAGAGGAAAACCTGACTGGGGACCAGTTTGAATGTCGGCATTTTAATTGACCTTACAATTTGTATCTCAACGGACTTTTGTGTATCGCTTTGGATAAAAGCAAAGTGTGCATGTGGTAAATGCTGCAGATGATCAAGGACTAGAAGCGTTCGCTTGGACAGGACGTTTCACAGCGTTCGGTGCCACCAGACGGCCTGCGTCAAGACGTTTATTCCACACTCCTTCTGAAAGTATGAAACAGTCCGTTGCGTTTGACAGACAGCTCCATTCTTCCTTTCAGTCTGCATCCCTCTTCTCCCACCTGTCTGTGGAAATGGCAGCAGGGTGCACGGAATCACTTGAAATATCCAAATGTTGCTGATTGCTATGCAGGCAGGCATTAGCATCTGACTAATCTAACTCGGCTCCGACGCCATCACTCTCACAGTCAGTCATCCAGCCAGCAGATAATAAAAACCACCCAGGCCAGCGGGGGTTAGAAAAAGCTGCCACACAACAGAACATTTCCCAAGAAATAATGGAGACTC
Source organism: Osmerus eperlanus (assembly GCF_963692335.1). Classification (NCBI taxonomy): domain Eukaryota; kingdom Metazoa; phylum Chordata; class Actinopteri; order Osmeriformes; family Osmeridae; genus Osmerus; species Osmerus eperlanus. Next base: position 7,868,910 of record NC_085032.1, on the reverse strand, counting down.
AAATGGCAGATGCAAACACCCGTAGAAGGATATTTCACGAGAGACTGAGTAAGAAAAAGAGAGAGCAGATATCTCACTAATTTCTCACTGCACATAAAAAGGGTCTCTTTTATTTTACCCACCTCGCTAGAAAATGTATGTATCAAAGAATACTCCCAGTAATGGAAAAGCTATTACTTTCCATGGCTCTACAGTGGAGAGCTAATTCCCAGTCTAATGGCAGATAGTCTGTGTTTAATACACCATGGATGATGGATGGCAACGTGGGTTTGCAGACGCTTCACAGAGACGGACAGATTCATAATTCCTCATAAGGGACTGAAGAGGGCTGTGGTTGAGATCCAGACAGAGGGCAGGAGAGCGTTTGAGGGGTGAGAGGGGGAGTCAGAGTACGAGTGGTTGCAAGGGGTTCAAGTCTGCAACTCTTCAGCGAATTGTGTGCCGCGCACAACAATTATTTTGCTTCAATAACAACCCTGTAAAGAGAGTCTTGAGATAGAGAGGGAAGGATGCTGGGAGAAAAATTGTGTGGGAGGGAGGGACAGAGATCATGCAGACGCTGTAATTGGCAGTGGATGAGTAAAGTTATTGTGACACAACAACCCATAACGGAGAAAATGATCCCACGTGCTCATTCTGACTGCAGGAACAGACATACTCACAGGTGAAAAGGCTGCCAATCTCTATCTTGGAGAATTCCGACAAAAACTCATCTTGTTGTGATATTTCTCAGAGCCTTGTCAAAGAGTTTCAGAGTTCATGTTCTACAGGACTCCAGGGTTGCATGCTGTGTGGGGCCAATCACAGTCCCCAATGAGTTCCACAGAAGATCTATTAGTTAGAAAAGTACATTACTCTAGCGCACTCGTAAACGCACACATACACACACACACAACGTACCAATATTCACCACAGTGTGGTGCTGAAAGACCAGAGAGGCCAACAGAGAATTGAGTCTAGACCACCATCATTTATAATGTCTTTTTAAGCATGCCAACATATTTTTTAAGGTAAAGATCTATTCCTGGAACATGAAGTCCATAGATACACACACAGCTCATTAATAATGTAACTGTCACAAAAGCAGACCTGGGAGAGATGGCATACTTTAGAGACAAACCTCCTCCCTCTCCCATCTCTCTCTCTCTCTCTTTCTCTCTCTCTCTCTCTCTCTCTCTCTCTCTCTCTCTCTCTCTCTCTCTCTCTCTCTCTCTCTCTCTCTCTCTCTCTCTCTCTCTCTCTCTCTCTCTCTCTCTCTCTCTCTCTCTCTCTCTCTCTCTGTCTCTCTCTCTCTCTCTCTCTCTCTCACACACACACACACACATAAAACACACATAAGCAGGAACAAAAAGTGAGCAAACTGTGAGCAAACATTAATGACTAATTAGAACTGAGCATGCCTTGCGTAATGACATAAACGGGTGTTGATCCTGAGCCTTTGAGATGGGGTGTTAAATGAAGTGGGTTTGATGTGACCTTTAGTGGATGAGGGGGGCTCACGGACCAAGAGGTGAGTCAGCAACACTCAAGACTCGAGTCTGGAGCGGCTAACAGCTCGGCTCCTAATTGCGTGTCTGTTTGAATATGCGCCTGCATGCTTCTCGGCGAAGGCTCCGGGGATGCTCTAAGTTGCCGTTTTTGGATAATGTTTTGTTTACAGTTTTGGTCTTCCTCTTGCAGAACAATCCCCTCCAGAGGCTGCGTTCAAATGTCGGGCAATTAAAGAGCGAGAGTTAGGAGAGCAGTCCCAATGTCGCATGAGCATGGACACAAAGACCGAACAGGGTCAGAGTAATTATGTCTGTGCGCTGTTGGACTGCGAAGAAACTACGAAGCATGGAGTTGAATATACATTATGCCTTATGATGTCGTCCACACTCCTTCTATTCCACATCCTTTTCTCTGTGATAAAGGAGATGGGTTCAATGAGGATTTAATGATTACGGCATGAGAAAGGAACCCGACGCAGAGCTGACCACTGGTGTAAAAAAGGGCATCTATTCCATTCCAGAGGTCCACGTCAGGTCCATAAAGGTCTGTCTATTCTGGTGTAAGGGGATGCTCTGTTTAAAGGTCACGCACCACTGGTTTCTCTGCTGCCCCATCATAACACACACCACACACACATGCAAACACATGCACACGCACACCACCCTTTCCATGCCTCTTATGTTCTTCTCTAAGACATAAGCTTTCACCCGTTTAGTGTCTGACATCTCCATTAAGTCTAACCAGGACCACCGGGGGCTGTTCCAATCCATTACTCAACCCATGTTCCCTTAAAGGTCCCAGTCAAATCTAGTTTAAACCTTACCTTTGACATCGCAGGGCTTCTTCAAGCCATTATAAACCGCGCTCTCTGGTAGGTGAGCGTTTGAACTAGCCAGCGAGGCAGAGCTGGCCAATCCTTCCTGCACCCCTGACCACATTTTCAAAGGACACTTGAATGACAGAACGACCCTGGCCATAAACTGCGGTGCTGGCCTGCTGGCGTTTGACCTGCTAAAACCCCGACTCAGCACTTCGGCAGTGCGGTGCACAGTTTGGAATCCACCGTGTGCTTGTTTGCATTTCAGAGCTGGCCTATTTGTGTTCGACAAGATCAGATAGAATTTTAATGAGGGTTTCAGTAAGAGGATTGTCTTGTCGGGGCTGTGAGCTGGTTCTACGTGCTTCACCCCCCCCCCCCCCCCACACCCCCTCTCACATACACACTGGCTCATTGTGGACATGCTGGACTTAGTTTACCTCACTGCGTCCTCTCAAGGGAATATGTGTTGCCTCAATCTCCCGGGGAGGCTCGTAGGGGCTACCCAGGTGGAAGATACTCTGCTGGAGAACAGCGGGGAAGTAGGAAGAATAGAAAGAACGTGCTAAAAGAAATGCTAAAAGTTTCTGGATGGAAACATGCAAACGGGATGCAGGATACTATAGCGGTTTTTAACAGCTTCTTGAGTGTGCAGTGAGCCGTTGAATCGCAAAACCAACGTAGGCTTACGGTGTTCTGTATTGCCTAGATCCTGTTAACTCTTTCAGTTAACTTTTCTAAGGTCCTCTCATGGCACATGGCATGTGTTAATCATGTGTTGTGCCAGATGATTTTGTGTTATAGAATGACAATGCATACAATTATACCCATGTTGAATCCATGCTACATGACCCATAACAATGAATGTAATCGTATTTGAATGACACATTGTAGCTGTCTTGGCCATGACAAAACAATTTCCATGCCCATTAAAGTTAATTGCGTAAACAAAAACAATTGCATATCTATAAAAATATCTATAAACTTAGATAGGAAAACGAGTTCAACCATGAAATAGAAAAATTTCATTCGGGAGTATTATTGAAAACAGCAATGCGGTGAGAAAAAGTGTTCGTTTAAATGTGTTTGTTTGAGTGTCAACATTCATTTCAGTAATCAACATGTACATGATGGCCTTCTACCAGAGCCTAGACAACACGGTCTTAAGGCTGGTAACTCATCAAGATGCCATGTTGTTGATCCTTTGCTACAGTTATCCACTTGTAGTACAACCAAATCAAAGACGTCAGCGTTTCAGCTTGTCATGAAACTCCAGAGTTCTGTCACATGACATGACACACGGTTGAACAGTGTGTGTGTGTGTGTGTGTGAGTGTGTGTGTGGACCATCTGATGGTCTCCCCAGTCTTCCTGGTGACTAACCACTCACTTTGTAATAACAGTAAGGGCATCTCAAGGTAGCCTACAGGAGGAGTCATGGGATAGGGGGAATATGTGATAGACAACACGTGTCACAGCCTGGCGTATAAACTGGCTTGGGCTGCACCTCTCTGTCATCCACCGTCTCCGGCGGAGGGGAACCCTCACCGAATTGCTCCTTCCAAGGTTTCTTAAATCTTTTCTCAATGAGTTTTCTTTGGAGTTTTTCCTTGTCTTCCTTGAGGGTTTACATTGCAGTTCTATGGGCGTTATGTGAAACCCTCTGGGACATTGCTTGTGAAAAAGCAATCTACCAAAAAAAAACTCGACAAATAAATGTTGATTTGACAAACATGCAGCTACTGTGACACTTCTTTTTTCTCCAGCTCAGGTCTGACATTTCTGATAGCGTAGGTCCATGTGGGTGTTTTATTCCTCTGCTTTTCACACAGGTGCCCAAGACAATTCGCTGCAATGATGGCACTCCACCAACTGGCAGAGCGATGTGGCTTGTGGTACACACCTTGGCAGGACACTGTAGGTTTAAGGCCAGTTATTTTGGCTTGCTGTTGCTCTCTGATCTTTCTAGAACCAAAGCACATCTAGTCCAATCAGGCCCGTTTTCCTTAGCTTTATTTGTAGCCAGTGTTCAGTTTGTCAACAGGGTAAATGCTGCAAGGGTCTCCACATATACATGTAAGAGATTTGGTTTGAACATCCTTATGTGTGTGCGTTTGTGCATGTGCAATTATGTTTTTAGGGTTGATCAAAGCAAGCAAGCTCAACTTTCCACACAGCCTGGAGAGGTATATTTTATTAATGAGCCTGCTTCAGTTTCACTGATCTTGAGAGGAGAGATTGATCGAGTCATTAAAAAACATTCACTCAAGATTACAAGGCAAATATTGCTTTATACATCAAATGGTGTTTAATCGGACTATCTCCCAAAGGTAACTTAATGAAAAACGAAACCAATGTCAACATCTGGATGCTCTGCAAAGCCTCACACAGTGTACGGAGCATTACAACTCATTATAACTCTGTCAAGTCAAAGAATTACATGACTTTTCGGTATTTATCAGTCTATGGCCTAGTATCATATTGGCGTACAACCTGCGTGCTCTGCATGGGAACTGGCCTGTGCAGTGTATATTATATAGCTCAGTGTTTGGAGGGCTGTGCTGAGGACAAACTGTAGATTCAGCGTCTCCCTCTCAGCCTCTCAGAGTGTGATTAATGAGAGAGCAGACAGACAGCCAGGGTGCATTCTAATCACCCACAAGGACAACGAGTGACAGTGTAGATAGAGAGAGAGAGAGAGAGAGAGTGGGTGAGAGAGAGAGAGAGAGAGAGAGGGTGAGAAAGGGAGAGAGAGAGGGAGAGAGAGAGAGGGTGAGAAAGGAAGAGAGAGAGGGAGAGACGGGCAGAAACAAGCAAAAATCAAAATTTGATAAACTGAAAATAATGACACACACATGAAAATCATTTAATTTCTTTGTGGTCATCTTGATATAGTCACAGTCAGATTGGACTAGGTTGAACAGGTTACAGTACATGTGCCTACAAGACAGAAGACAGTCTCCGAAGCTACAGTAGCAAAGGTACGAAAAATCTCCTGGGAAAAAACGAAAAAGTAAAAGAGATGAAAGATCTTACGAGACTAAGAATAGTATAACTCAGTTCATCGGGTGGTCAGTGAGAGCTCTCCCGTTTTGTTGGAAATGTTGGTATTTTTTTACAAAAACACAAAGCATTTCATTTGGGAATACTGAGTTGGTGTGGATATGTGGGGATACTGGCACAAAACTGGCTCAGGTGATGGATATCCTGTCACTTTGTACATTAACGGTGTGACCTTTTCTTCCTGTTCCAAAAGCAATGGGGACATGCTGGTAGGAAAGATAGATGGAACGAATAAGAGAAGGAGAGAATCTGGAGAAAAAAAAGAAAAGAAAAATGAAAAAAGGGAGGGAGATAAGAGAGAAAAGCAACAATGAGAGGAAACGAGAGACAAAAGTCGTCTTTCTTCGTTGTGATTCCTTGTTTGTTTGGTTCCTCATACGACGCATCACGTTGGCCTCAAATAACGATGGATTACCAGATCCAAGCCCCTGTTATACACTGTGGATGTCGTCTATCTGATATTGTTTGTTATTCTTGAAACCGATTTCTCCCTCATGCAATTTGAGTACATTGGGACTGGCAATCTATATTTTACTTATCTGAAATGTAATGAATCATGGGGGTGGACGTCAGTTTGCCTCTAGACATTGTACACAAGCATTCTGTACATCCTCCCCCAGCTTTCAACCATTCTGAATGAGGCTCTTTTCTGTCAAATACAAAACAAATCTCTTTGAGAGCCCCTTTAAAAGGAATGGCATCTCAGATGAATTTGGACAAAATAAGCATTTAAGTGGAAAAAACACAGGAAAAACAGGACAAAATGATGTTGCAACAACCTCAGGGAGTCTCTCTCTCTCTCTCTCTCTCTCTCTCTCTCTCTCTCTCTCTCTCTCTCTCTCTCTCTCTCTCTCTCTCTTCTCCTCTCCCCTGGGCACACACGCACACACACGCACACACGCACGCAACACCAGACAGTGAGCTGAACCAAGGCACAGGCAGAACAAACAGAAGCCTCACCACATCCCCACCCTCACTACAAAGACTTTGTTTGGACTTTTGGACCAAATGTAATAGAAATGTTGGTAAAGCCATCTTGTGTGGAGATACACTCAATGTCGCCCGCAGACCCCTCCAAAGAGACAGATGGTGCAGTCCAAGTGGAGAGGAGAGCCAGATTTATCCGGTCAGTCAGCCTGGCAGCATTATGCTAATGAAACAGATACTGGATCACAATTCACATCCCTCTGACAATGTGTTTATTGGTTTAGCCTTGATGGATTGAATTGACACAATATGCGGCTCTGAACACCCACAGTGCCGAGTGGCTTAACAAGAGCCCACAAACAGGAAAGAGAACCCAAGACCAAAGGAAGGCAGAATCCATAGATAAACACAAAAATATTTTTTTAGATTCTGAATGAATAGTTAATGCTCTTTTTGAAACTCAGTTATATCTTTTTATGTTCTCTAAACCTTAAGAGTCTGGGCCTCCCTCAGAAGTGTCTAGACAGAGGTGGCACACTGGTAGCTCTGGATCATGGACGAAGCATTAGTCTTCAGGCCGAAATTGTGGGTTTTGGCATATGTGGGTTTTGGACTGCGCTGCGTCGACACATGGAGAGGTGCAGTGCATGCTGGGATGGCTCGGAGCTGAGAGTCTGTCTCCTTACATAAGCTTGGCAAGCCAGTGAAGGTTGAGGTAAGGGAACTGTCTGTTCACATGACCTCCATTTGCAGCGGAGGAAAAACATGGCTGCCAACCATTCTCATGGCTTCTAGCAGGAAACTTCCCCCGTCAGTTAGCAGCCGGAGGGGAGAAACCATTCAACAACGTGATCTGAAACGAGAGATAGAGAAGTAGTGTACAGCAAACAGGCTGCACAATGCTGCCTCAACTAGATATGACACCTGCCTCAATCCCTTAGGGCAGCCTGTGACAAGCAACATCACTGCAACATGAAGCCACGGCACTCACTCAGTGTCACATACTATTTTTATAGTGTAATGTTGATCAGAGGACTCATTCCTTCAGGTCTCTTTCTACGTACATTTATAAGATGCGACCACCTATCAATGTAATATCCTATTATGTAGAAATATGATTATTCATTTGTTTTCCTCTCTGTGATTTCTGGCCAGGACTGAGAAGATATGCCAGACAAAATGTAAGTTTCCAAAGTTATTAGGAATGCATGAGGTTAGGCCATTTCCATTGCTATCTTACACTCTTTTTCAGATTTGATCGGGCAATAGAGCATGAATTTTTCACCCTTTAGCAGGACACAATGAAAGGGCGGCGGGTCCTCTCTTTGCAGTCCTGTTTCCAGAATTTTCCATTTTGAATTTAAATCTTCATGCCATTTTCAATCACACATACACATACACATGATCTCTTTCTCTCTTTCTCTCTCTCTCTCTTTCTCTCTCTTCTCTCTCTCTCTCTCTCTCTCTCTCTCTCTCTCTCTCTCTCTCTCTCTCTCTCTCTCTCTCTCTCTCTCTCTCTCTCGCTCTCTCTCTCTCTCTCTCTCTCTCTCTCTCTCTCTCTCTGTCTACAAGGGCACCGTTAGATGTTGATCTCTGAATAAATATATCTTGCACATTCGGTTGTTGTAGATGGAAACTCAAAGCATAAACAAGGTATTATAGTAAAGCGGAGATTCCTTAGGTAGGCAAGAGCCAGAAGAAGCCTGCGTTCTCTTTGACTCTTCTAGGGTTCCACAAATCCATATTTCAGTTCTACCGGCAGGTTGCTGAGAGCAGGAACACACTGACATTTGTATTCTGATACGGTTCTATAAGGAGAAAATAGCCAGCAGAATGTGTTCGAAAGCTGGGGAGAGAGATTCTGGCTTTGCATCAAGGCAAATTTGTTCCAACGCTTATCGCCTTGACCTGAAGTTAATAGATGACATCCTGCTGGGTACTCAGAACTTGGATGGTCCGAGGAGTCGGAAGGAGCTTTGCCTATCAACCTCGCAGTGCACTGGTGATGATATCTAGACATGTTTGCAATGCACTGTTGTGGGACTGGATTCCATTAGGCCAAACCCACAACAGTGCATTGCAAACATGTTGGTTCATACTGAAGGGGATGCCGCCTGTGATTGGTCCACAATTTGTGACACGAGGTGTCATCTATAATCCAGGAAGGGATAAGAGGAACAAATTTGCCTGGTGCCAAAGACAGAAAATCTCTCTCCCCCAGCTTTCAACCATTCTGAATGAGGCTCTTTTCTGTCAAATACAAAACAAATCTCTTTGAGAGCCCCTTTAAAAAGAATGGCATCTCAGATGAATTTGGACAAAATAAGCATTTAAGTGGAAAAAACACAGGAAAAACAGGACAAAATGATGTTGCATCAGTGCAACAACCTCAGGGAGTCTCTCTCTCTCTCTCTCTCTCTCTCTCTCTCTCTCTCTCTCTCTCTCTCTCTCTCTCTCTCTCTCTCTCTCTCTCTCTCTCTTTGTATGCGACCGAATTCCCCTGCCGACATTACAATCCCCTGAGCACACAATTGAGTTCTAACGAGGGTCTGCTAGCTATTACCCTAAGCAGGTCAAGTATATAATGAACCATGTTGGCCAGCCCCTCCTTATCAGAGTTAGTGTTCATTTGAGAAAAAAATGGCACTATAGAATTTGTGCACCGTTATCACCTGTAGAGAGGGGGTCAGAAGAGGTGGGGGTGGTGGTGGGGGGGTTTACGGCAGGCAGAAAGACGTGCCACTGATGTGTGGGCGTTCATTCATTTTGTGGTAGCTTAACAGCTCAGAGGTTCACAGTTCCTCACTGCTCAGGCAGACAGAATGCAAGGCTGGTCAGGATTACCCAGCATCAAGAAACCTTTCATGAGAGTCTGCAGCACAAAGCCCCTTCGACTCACATTCACACAGAGGATGTTGCATTTTTTGCATCCCATTCGCACCACAGTGCTTGTGTACCTTTCAGAGCCTTATTTGCTTGTGGATGAGTGGAGTTATGAGAACTATTGGCTTGACATTAAAGGACATTTTGCCAGACGGCATGAACGGGTTTGTAGATACTGGTGCTTTGGGAGGCCAACCTTTACACATGGTCAAATCCCGTTAGTACTTCAGTTCCTATAAGATGCTCTGATACCCAAGCACAAAATAAAATCAATAAAGCGTATTGTCAGTCAGCATGGAGTGACAGAGAAGTTTCCCTCTAAAAGTGGGTTGTTCTGTACCTGGACCGGGGAGGAAACTGTTCACTCATCCAGGAAATAGAGAGCAGCCATGTGATTTAGAGAGGAGAGTCTCTGTCAGGCGTCCATTACACCCGAGACTGCAGTCATTCTAGCTGCTCAGCACGCCATTCATGAAAAGATACACATTTTCTTTTGTGTTTTCATAACTTTCATAATACTTTATGCCGATAACATTTCACACTGAATTATGTTCTCACGCAAAGAGCTTGTTTTCATCATGTACTGCAGGCCTCAACCTAAACAAGAGGTCCTCGAGCAAAGCTTGTCTTTCATCCCTGCAGTGTGTGTATGTATGTGTGCATGTGTGTGTGTGTGTTTCTGTGTCTGTGAAGGATGCTCATATGTTATTCAACTTTTTTTCAGTCAACCTGGCTCAGTCTTCACGGCCTTCATCAACAGGCACTTCAAGAAGAGAGACGAGCCTGTCCAATCACACTTACTCCTCAGCCACACACACATAAACGACACACACTTATAGCCGTGCACACTCACAAACACACACTATACCCACACTCCAATTCCATTGAGCTTAGCTCAGTAATGAGCGTATAACAGTAATTTAGGGCCCTAACTCCTGACACCCATATTGATGTTGGTGGGCAGGGCATGAAGAACGCCCGCAAATCAGACAGGAAGTGTTAAATTGCCTCTCTTGTCAGATAAATAACCAGTGGCTAATGGTCGTATGAGCCCCCCCTCCACTACACCTTTACTTGTCGTCGTTTTATTTCAGGTCATATTTTTATTGCAGGACTCTAATTGATTTTCTTCTCCGCAGCTCTTGTGGATTCGACTGTTTGCTTTATTTACAGTGTGCATAAAAATGTCCTGTAGGAGCAGGATAGAGGGGGACTGGAGCTGTCTGACACACAGACCAGGGGATGGGGGAGGATGTAAACAGAGTAAGCGTTTGTCTTACATGGATATAGGAAGGTTCAATGGGAAATGAAATGCCCTTGAAGATTGAAATGATGGCTCCTGTAACCAACAAACTTCGCGTCCGCCTCAATCATCTTGAACTTGTAGCTACTGTATGCTCTGAAAGCTGCACCGACATCGATACTCAAAAAAACCTTTTGTGCATATTTTGTACTTTAAGAATATGCATGCATTGCAACGTTGCCATGCAATGAGAGGCTGGCTCAGTTTGAAGTGGCTTTCTGTCAGTCAATGACTTCCTGAGGATATTCTATAGAACTCCTAGAATTGACTTCCTGTGTAGTGTTCCACCACCGTCCTCTTCTTCCTGCCACAGACTCCGGCTCCTTCTGTTGCCAGGCAGCCTGTCAGGCAGCAACTGCCCTGAAATAGCAGGTCAGTCAAACAGAAAAAGAAACCTTGTCCAATGCTGACACGCACCCATCTCAGACCACACACACCTCGCAACGAAAAAAAGAAAGTACTATGGAAACCGTAACTGCATGTATCAGTTTGTAATCCTGTCACAGTTCAGAGCGCGTAGTTCATCATCCACATGTATTGTAGTTTGGATTTATCACAGAAGTCGTCATCCAATAAGCTGTAGCTTTTTACTCTTGCTATCACCCTGGGATGTATTGTGTGTTATGAGGCATGCTGTTATGAAGTGTACCTATCACTCCATTTCAGGAAAATAGTGTGGTAGCATGTCACCGTTTCAGGCACCAAGCATATCCTGTTGTAATGTGCAGGATGTGTTCTGAGGCCCGACATGGCTGAGTGTCTGAGAGCGATGGTTCAGCTCCTGATGTAGAAGAGAGGGAGGGTTCCTCCCCACCTGGAGCAAAGCTCATTTCACTGGAAAATTGTCTCTCCCTCTCAGCGCCCCACTCCCCCTTTCTCTCGGTCTGTCTCACTAAATTCAGCTGTTATTGAAGCGCCTTGAGCAGTAATCCAATTAGCTGGGTAGCAAATGGAGCTATCTTTCATTTTGGCTTCAGTCACCTGCAATAGGGAACAAGGGGAGGCAAGGCAACGAGTGTTATGGGATTTGTGACACAGGGGAATTGATGCTACTGTTTTGAGAGGGAATTTGCAATTACAAACTAAATAGGGTGATGCTGTGCATTAGGGTAGCTATGACAAATATGCAAATTTTCCACGCACACACACACAGAAGCAGAAACATCATAAAAGATTATTCCCTGCTTGATTCTAGTTCAACTGGAGTTGGGAGTCTGGCACCCTGGGGGACTGTTATGGCTCTAAGCAACATAGCAGTTGTACCAATTTAGAAAAAGATACATATTAATTGGAAATCAGATATGTTTTATGAATCTTATTTGTGTGTGTGTTAAAGGGGGGATACAACCACCAACTGCTTCTTTGTCTCCTTTCTTCCAAACAGAAATGTTTTAAAAGCGGTAAGAGAACTACTCTTGCAGTCCACTAAGGAGTTCCTTGTTGCCCTTGAGAAGTCCACTGCTCGGCAATTAAACCTAAACATCTTACCCCACTTCCTCTCACCTGACCCTGGTCTGTGGCCTCAGGTGGACGTTTGAATTTCGGACTGCATGCCAATCCATTATCCACTGTAACCATGTCTTGGACAGCAGAACGTTTGCCCCTGGTTGCCCTTGGCAGTTAGACATTTCTCTGGCTGCTTTTTGGGCCAGATGGAACCTGTGTTGACAGATTGCAGCATCAGTGTGAGTGTAGTCGAGCTCAGAGTTCACCTGCAGGGATGACTTCATATGCAAACTTACGACTTTAAGCTGCTGCACTCCACCAAAGCACATATTTATGCAAGCTTTCAGACTTTACCAGAGTTAACAATGCACACTTTCTTATTTGTTATTTGTGTGCTCATACGCCTTTTAGTGCTCTCTTCTTAATTTTTCTAAGACGGGGTATGACTATCCCATAATATCCTTTGAATGGGGCAAAAATGATAACTGCATTGTCATTACCACAACACAATGGGTGGAAGATTTACATTAGTGGGTGTGATTTCAGTCCAATAAGAGCCTACTTTATTTGAAGTGTATTTCACTCATCATAGCCCACTTCAAACAAGGCTCACTTCATATCCCACTAAAGTCTGATTAAAGACAGCATTAAAGAATGCTTACTGTGTTACTCGTTGCCATATTTATATAAATATAGATATAAGAATGGGAAAGGGGAAATGCAGACAGAAATGGAACTGTAGTCTAACATTAAAGAAGAACATAATTGGCAAATACTTCAAAGAGAAGAGAGTTTTCCCACAAGATGGTGAAAAGACCCCTCAGCACATAAAAAGTTTGTATTTTTCAGCATGATCACAAAAACTTTACATGAGCCCATAGTCTAGAGGCGAACAGAATTCTTAGCGTCAGTCTTGGACTGGGGTTCGTTCTACTGCAAAAAGGCACTTTTCCTCTTTTCTCCATTTACAGTGAAAAAGGGTCCTCTTAGTACCAGTTGCATGTTTTTTTTTACTTGTTTAACGTTCAACCAAAATAAATGAGGCAAAAGAACCATGTAGACTAACCTGACAACATCAAAGTTGTTCATCTCATTTTCCAATACAGCCCCAGGATCCCTGCACAGGCATCACAGAGATCCCAACCACCTGCATTTATTGTTTCTATACGAGTTTCTATACAAGTTTCTATTTTCTATTTTCTACACTCAAATGTATTTACACAATACACTCATATGTTACACCCCCCCCCCCCCCCTCCCAAAACCAGTTCTCCAATGGCAGTAAGTGTTGAAGACTATGAGCTTTCTGTAGCCTGGGTCTGACCTGTGTGTTAGCACCCAGCTCCAGCACCAACTGCCCTTCCCTGCAGCTCTGCAGAGCCCCGCTCACACCCCAGCACCCTGTCATGTCAGGAGTTTGGCTCCTCTTCCTCACTGCAGTTTTAAAAGAGCTCATATTTCTCCTGGCGATGAGGGGAGAGATGAGGTGGACAGAAGGAGCCAAGAGCTGCCGGCTGTTCTCCCTATCTGATGTCACTCTGGAAGCACAGCAGGGATGTACAGAAGTCTTGGCAAGGCTGGGTTAGTAGAGTGGGTTTGCACAGCATTATAAGGGGGTTTAGTGTGAAGTAGCAATTGTATTTCATGGAAATGTGGTTGTACTTTTGGAGCAATTACACATAAACGTTTGGAGCGCTTAGCCGCTGCTTTTTTACAGTTTTTCTCAATTGTTTACACACAAATACTGGTACTTGAGACACAATGACCACAACATGTAACTCATGCACCAACCCCATGAACCAATTGTGCTAAACTACAAGCACAATTCCTGCTTTACACTCAAATTGTAGTTCTAACACACACTTTTTTCAAAACACTACACACAATTCTCTGCATTTGGCACAATTTTCATGAAGAAAATATTTTGTTTTAACAAAGAACACACAGCCATTCAAATACGCACACTGACTCATCGCATGGACAAACACCTGTCACACAGTTTTACAATTAGCAATCAGAGCTTTAGAATAAAAGGGCAACAGGTGACCTTTTCTGTTTTTGAGCAATGGATGCCAACATTGGAAACAGAGGCAGAGGAGTGAGAGTAAGAGGAGGAGGACAGGGAGGACGAGGATGAGGAAGGCCAAGGACCATAATCTCTGATGAGATCCGAGCCGCTTTGGTTGACCATGTAGTCAACCATGGTCTAACAATGAGGGAGGCTGGGCAAAGAGTACAGCCAAATTTGAGCAGGTACACTGTAGCATCCATCATCGGGACTTTCCGAAATGAGAATAGGTAAGAAATCTACTCTCACTACAAAATTGCAGTAGGCCTACTGCATATCAATACAGTACTCAATGAGTACAGTAGTAAAGTATTGCCTGTGGACTGTTCTGTAGGACTGTAAAAATAAAGTATGTTTCAAGTATTTGGAAAATGTATTCCTACTTTGTATTCCTACACAGTATTTTACTATATGTTTGGCAGAACTGAAAGATTACCAACACAAGGTGGTCGGGAACGTCTTCTGTCTCCTGAACAGGAAACTGAAATCATGAACATGGTCCTAGAAAATAACGCCATAACATTACGGCAAATACAAAGAAAAATAATAATAATGTAACTGTATACACTATACAGTAAATTATTCTGTTGTTTTGTATGTAAACCGCTGTATGTGCAACTTTGTGTTGGTTGGGATGTACACTGTGTACATATATGTAAAATATATTTGTTACCGTGTATTTCTGTGTTCTGAGTATAAAAATAATATTCTCAAATATTTTACAACACACTTATGTATGTACTGTCTGTAGTAAATGTAACACTGAACAAAAAAAGGCCTAAATCACTATGATGATAGTGTTTTACATTGAGCACATCAGTGTTCAAATGGTTCTTATAAATGTCGATTCATATGATGGGTTGTGTGTGTCATTTGAAGACAAAATACCATTTTGAGAAGAAATAACATTGTTTTGAATGTAAAGTTTAATTTTGCAGGAGAAGTGAGGGGTTTTGCCCATTGTGTGTGTGTGTGTGTGATTTGTGTGTAGACTTATGAGAGTATGAGGTATGCATTCAGAAAATGTGTGTAACCAATCGAGAAAAACTGTAATATCAACAGAGTTGCAATTTCTTTTTTTTCTTCTTGTGTCTTCTGTGGCAAAGGGCTCTAGACTGGCATCAATCAAGCATTCATTAAAAATGTACAAAAAATAGACAAGACAACAAATTAGTCTTAGTAAGCCATCAAAGGCGTCAGATATCAAACCCCAATCAGAGAAGCCAGTGTTCATGGGAGGATGCACTGGATATGTCCTGAAGTTCTTCATCAGAAGGGTTATTTTTTCCTTGGCGCGTCACATTGAAGAGTAAAACATGTTGGTCTTCAAAGACAGCCTTTTAATGCTTGATTATAGTCAATAATGTTTCCTCTCTGTTCTGGGAAGGACAGAATGGAGCCACCAGCACAGTGAAGCAGACGTCCTTCTCAGTGCCATTGAAGTGTGTTGGGTGTGAGGCTGATAAAACAGAGCAGACTAATTGAGACAGAGACCGCCCCCTGCCTGGGTGAATTGCCCATCCTTTGGCTGAAGACATTTTTGTAATTACAACTGCCAGAACACACCAATCAGTCAAGCTAATGTGCAATCATAGGTCGAAACCTGACATCAGGGCGAATTTGATGATATTTGGTTCACATAACCAACCCTGTAAATATCTCAGTTGTATTTGAACTCAATTTAACTCTGCCCTTGCCTCCACTCATGCTGTAATTATCATATTGATCAGGCTGCAGAGTGATTGTACAAGAAAATTACATTTTAACGACTTCACAAGACACGTTTTCTTGAGGTCATTTATTTCAGCGTAGTTTGTAATTTACCAAAAGGTGCCATTTCCTTTTGTCATGGTGCATGGTGTCCACTGTTTGTTTCTAAAACATGTTATCTTCAAAACAGAAACTCCTATTCTACTTCCTCATTTCTTCTCCATCCATTTGTAATGGATAAAGCACAAATAAGGAGCTTTCAATATTTGATAACTGCCCTATCGTGTACTGTATGAATTTTTTAGCTGAGGTACATTCTGTGTCAGCAGGGCATTGAATAATTGAGGCCCAGAGAAGAACTGCGAAGTTGAAATGAAGGAGAGGGCTGAATCAAGGGTAATGGGTAATGAGTGAATCTGTCATGCAATGTACGCCTTTCAGTGTTCTTTGTCTTAAGTGTATTGTATTGAATCCTTTCACCCCCTTTCTTTTCCTTAGCCCCAAGTTCAGTCTAGTTTTTATTGGTTGTACGGTAGTTGACTTGACATAATTAGCTGCTTATAAAGCTACCTCAGACCAATGGCTGGCCTGGCTGTAATTAGTGGGCAGCTGAACAGGACAGTCCGTGAGATTGTATCAGATGGAGTGTGCGGCTGAGCAGAGCCCAGGGGGGAAAATCCACAGTTCCCTGGAGCTCCTAAACAGTCATTGGTGCTTCACCGAGAGCAGCTGAGCTTTTTTATAGCCGTGATCTCCATCTTTTGCTGGGCAGCATCATCGCTTTTTAAGGCCTTCTGGGCCTCAGACAAAGATGTCTGACATGAATGTCTATGGTTGTCTGCTTTACTCACTATCTGCATTTGCATTGTCGGTTTGGGTGTAAGTGTGTGCTGAAAGACAAAAATGTAAATGTAACATAGAGAAATGCTTACATGTTAACATCGATAGGAAAAAGCCATTAGTTAAAATAATTTCATGGCTAGGCATCCTATGATAAAACATATTTTGAGCACTAAAGGCGATAGTCAATGACACATCTTATCAGTATCTGGAAACGCATGATCTTTTCACTTAACGTTAGTAATTACCATTTTCAACATGACTAATTTAATTGAACATAAATTGCTCTGCAGATCCTCAGGCAGAACTCCAATTGGCATTCAAGTCCATTCTTGTTGAAACAAAATCCTCTGTGCTTTTTATATTGAATGGAGGAAAAAAGAACAAATTCTGAAGAAATAGTTAACTTTTGTAAACCTGTACTGTGCATTTCACAGAGAGAGCTTTGACAGTCAGTCCCACACCAAACCATCTTTAGATTGAAGTCCCGTCAACTTCACCACAGTAACAATTTTCTTTTATGATCTTAAGATCTCTCAAGTTGTGGTACTGCCCCCTGATCAGTTGTGCTATTATATAAAAAATGAAATCTTAACTGATCTATAATAAGACTGGGCGAACCCTGCGATAAATTGGCTGCATAAAACTCGATGTATGGTTCAATAACGCTTTTACTGCATTTACAGTCATCGACTTAGATAACAATTCCACCACAGACTCTGGGCTCTGAGATTCTTCAATGAAATAATGGATTCGAAATGGTTGAATTAAATGAAATGACTGAACCCATCAGCTGGGCTCCAGTGTCAGCGGGTCTGTGCTGGGGCTCAGTCAGAGGATGGAACAGAGCCATCAAACCATTTCTTGTTGCTACCCTCAGAACGACAGGAAGGCCATGGAGCGGAGAACAGAAGCCAGATGACAACATTGCTGGGGATGAAGGTGTTCGACTCTCTCTCATTCAAATCAATGAGCCAATCAAAAACAAATGACTCCTCTGGAGATCTTGTGAAAGGGGCTCAAAGAATGCCAGTGGAAATGTGTCAGATGTGTCAGTCACATTTTTACAGTAAGTTGAGTCAATCTCCAACATATAATAGCATTGTGAATTAGTTTGAATTTTGTTTGCTTTAAGAATATCTACTTGAGAATGATAATAGTGGTAATATTGGTCATGTTTAAACAGTTGTTGATTATGTGATGTAATCATCTCTTTAACATCTAAATAATCACCCTTGTTGTTTCCACACAAGGCTTCTGTTGTCGAGTTCCCTTGTACAAACACACGTAATTAGATTTTCTCTACGCACAGCAGACTCATTTGGTAAAAGACGTTGCAAGAACATCTTTTTCATTTTATGAATCTGTGAAAATTATGAAACTGCTATCATTAAGAGCAGAGGGAATCAATCCAGACACTTAGTAAAGTCATTAAAATGATTATGCATTTACCGGACACACTTCATAGGGGTAATAATACCGTGCTAACTTTGCCATTGTAATTTAATTTTACAAACAGGTAGAAGTCTACTAGGAGAAACATAGTAATCATTTGATACTGATGCCCCTATTCCTTTTAATGACTGAAACCATGTTCTCACGCCTCGGTCTAAATTGTTTTTGTCCTACCAGTTTATTAATTGCAGCTGCATGCAAAGCTAGACCTGATGTGAAGTATAATAACTCAAAGTTTGTTCGATGAGGTGCCTTGTGAATAATGAAATACAAAGAGAGAAACACAGGGACAGAGGAGCTGATAGAGAGAGAGAGAGAGAGAGAGAGAGAGAGAGAGAGAGAGAGAGAGAGAGAGAGAGAGAGAGAGAGAGAGAGAGAGAGAGAGAGAGAGAGAGAGAGAGAGAGAGAGAGAGAGAGAGGCCTTTGATAGGCCTGATAAGAAGGAGCAAAGGGTTCTGGGAGGATAAGTTGTCCGCCTCAGGAAAAATACATGAATATGAAATTGCATTATCTGGAAATATCTAAAATGCATAATTTACGTTGTGGTCACACCATGGCACTGACGCGCCTTAAATTAGAGGCAAGATTCATGAATTGCTAGCTTACAAGGTACATTAGCACAAACTTGTTTTCTCATCACTGTCACAGAGACTTTCTCCATTTTCAGAACGTTTGCTTAGCTACGGTTTGTAAATATTAATTTTTGTGGTCGTTGTTTTGCATGAATGATTCATACTCCAGCAATAAGTGGGTACCATATAATCAAACTTTACCCAAGGCAGAATTTGTGGATTTACATCAATTAATGTGCCATTCTGACACAAACACACACACACAAAGACACATAAACACACACATGGTTATTCAATGTACTTACATTTCCCAGCTTGCTCCAAAGAGCTCTAGAGGATTATTCCCGGGTACTCATCATATCAAACCACCAAATATTTATGACAGGGCTGCAGGCAGCTTAGTGTTGCTGCTTCCTTACTCTGTGGAGAATGTTGGGAAATATGACCAGTAGACGTTCTGAAAATGGAGAAAGTCTCTGTGACAGTGATGAGAAAACAAGTTTGTGCTAATTTACTTTGTAAGCTAGCAATTCATGAATGTTGCCTCTAATTTAAGGCGCGTCAGTGCAATGGTGTGACCACAACGTAAATTATGCATTTTAGATATTTCCAGATAATGCAATTTCATATTCATGTATTTTTCCTGAGGCGGCCAACTTATACTCCCAGAACCCTTTGCTCCTTCTTATCAGGCCTATCAAAGGCCTATCTCTCTCTCTCTCTCTCTCTCTCTCTCTCTCTCTCTCTCTCTCTCTCTCTCTCTCTCTCTCTCTCTCTCTCTCTCTCTCCTCTCTTTCTTATTCCTCCATCTCGTTCTCTCTCTCCCAGCCTCTTTTTTCCTCTTTGTATACTCCACCACCTCCAGTAGATTTCAGCCAGACGGAGGCTCTCTTCCAGTGCACTTTACCCACACAATGAGAGCAGAGCAGGAATAAAATGCTCTCATTGTGCACTAAGCTATTCATAATGGGCATCGTTTAAAAGCTTTACAAGCTATGCTCAATTTCCCTGGCTGTCACAAGGAGTCTGGATTCTCCAATTCAACTGGTACAAACCAATTCGGGTCTTTTAATATATAGAGTTCTGTATATATAAAACCCACACAAATAAATTAATTTTCATTTAAAGCATCGTTGGCTGCTTTTAAGGAAGCAGACGAGAATTGAATGCAGCACCGCAGCAACATTTGGGATCTCGTTATTAATTTGTGCCATGAGCAACATGCTGCAGCCAAACGTCTCATTTCAGAGACTCAATGTGGTCGACCTGAAGAGGCTTGGCTGTTTGTCCCTTGGACTTGTCATCCATGAACTTAGTCGCTGGGATCCCTGCCACATCACGTCAGTCTTTGGAACGGCAGAAGATGATCCAAGAAAACCTCCCTTTCTAGACAAAAGATAACAGTTTGCACGAATAATGAGGAATTCCGACAGTTAGGCTTGATTTCTTGACAACCTCAACGCGTTTGATATGATAGATGAGAAACAAGGACTGGCCTAAGGGGTCAGGGGTTGTGACCTCAAATGTTCTGTATTTGTTGTAGCTGTTTAACAGGTCAAAACCACTCGACAGGTCTCTGGTCTTGGGGTCAACACTGTTTCTCTCTCTCACATCAGTCCAATTAGATGTGCCTGGCTAGTGTGTGTTGTGACAGAGCCAACAAATTCATGAAGGACGTGCTGTCTGTTTGCAGCATGAGGAGCGAGGGGTGATTAGACAGCTGTATCCTTGGTCCACACAAAGACCAGATTGACTCCTGGTAATGAATGTATATATTATAAATGAATGTAAATATTTAATGACTTTCTCCCATAATGGATGACTTTTTATTTTTGAAAAAGATAGTTTATAATAGACAGGGAAAATGAAGGACAGAGACTAAACACTTGTTGTAAAATGTATTGATTTTCAAATTACATGAATAACAGAAAGGTACGCGTTTGGTGTATGTCAATTTGCAATAAATAATGCATTTCTGCTTGATTGGGAATGACCCTATTCACACCTGGCACATAGTAATTTGTATTCAAACTGTGTTCAGATTAAACATCAACAATATTGCAGGATGGGGATAAATGCTTGCAAAAACGTCTACATTATTTGCAGAGGTGGTTTTCAAATGTTCAATTCGAACAGTATTTTGATGGTTAGAGTCAAGGAACGGTCTGTAATTCACCAGGCACAGTGCATAAATGCATCTCAGTCCCCAGGCACAATGCAACAATAACAATATCTCATCTACAGTGCAACATCAAACTATTTTGCAGGTGCAGTCACATACAAGACAGTGCTGAAAAAAGATCTCACACAACATACAGAGAAATAATAAATTAGCAGGTAGTAGAGTACTACTCAGGACAGCTTTGGGTGCCCTTAGGTCAAGCAAACAGTAGTTGGAAGCCATGAAAGCAGTCAGCAGGGAAATGTGTTAAATCAAGTTGCCGGGTAATCTGGACCTCTTCCACTTCCTTTCCAGGTGCAGTACTGTCCAAATGGAGGGACATTGTCTGCCACAGAAGTGAGGGTGATGGTTGCGCTGGTTTGGAGACACAAGGGTGAAGAACAACAAAGATTGAGAGAGGAAGGAGTTGAAGGTGGATTTTGCAGCAACCGCAGGAGCGAACAGAGGAAGTGAAGGAAGAGTGGGAGAGAGTGTGATGAAACTCCTTGGGGGTGTCGAGGATGGGGGAGAGAGAAAATGTGTAAATGACCTGACAAAGTGGTCTGAAACACCTAGTGTGGTCACTAGGGGATCAGGTGTTGAATGGATCCAAGGTGGACCAATGGCTAGTTGGTTGCCAGGTGTTAGGGTGGTTTCCAGACAGTTGTGGATAACAGGGGATGAAGAGAGAGAGAGAGAGAGAGAGAGAGAGAGAGAGAGAGAGAGAGAGAGAAAGAGAGAGAGAGAGACTCCCTGAGGTTGTTGCACTGATGCAACATCATTTTGTCCTATTTTTCCTGTGTAGCAACTGAAGGATTGAAGAAGAGAAACAACACTGTCTTTCTAGGAGGTCTCCCACTCCCACAGTTGCCCGATGCAGTGATGGGGGAGCCATCTTCTGGAAGGGAGGTGGGCAGCACATCCAGTTCATCAAGGAAGAGATTGAGAGGACCTGGGGGGAGGTGGAAGACAATGATGGAGATCAGTACAGGCTGAGGCATGGATACTGTACTGCATGTTTTGACATTCTAAGGACTGCATGTAGGATTAAACTAAGGAACTATTTCTAAACACTCCTAATCCCAGATACATGTGTGTACAGTCTAAGAATAGTTCAATTTATCCAGCTGTTAATATTTTATGCACAAAACAAGCCATTTTGCCAGACCATTGCTGACTTTGTGTTTTAGAATTGTTTACTTTTTATGTGGACGATAACTGCATTATCTTGTACCACACACAGCTACTCATTTTTATAACATCATTAGATGATGGATGCTCTCTGTGCTGAAAAAAAAGAAGCTATGTCTTTTCCACCATGATTGTATCAGAGAATTCTAAAATGGGGTTTATAATGTCTCATGTGTTCCTCAGTGCTAGTAAAGTTTGTGAAGAGCATGTTTGTCACTGATAAATGAACATAAAGTTCCCTCAACAGAAAGTTTCCCAGGGAGAAAGTTGGAACAAACACACGAATACTGTGAACTAATTCAAAAACTTTGTTCATACACAGTATCGATAGTATTCCCTAGTCCTAGCAGAATGCATTAAAATTATGAATCTGTTTGTTTTATGGCTTACAAGTTGATCAATATTGTCCCTGCAGTGTTTAAAGTGGCTGTAAAGCAGAACTGAAAATGCGTTTTAAGTTCATCACACCACTGAAGAATGTGTTGTTAACTACCCATCCAAATTCACATAAAAAAAAACACAGACAAGTATGTTAAATCAGGCTTTGAAATCGTGAGAAAATCAACAGTCCTCTCTGCTTAATACTGGGGAGGCGTGTCGCCTGAAAGAGCTGAAGCTCTTCCCCCTCGAATTTATTGAATTTAGCAACAACAGCAACACTAGCTAAATCAATTGCAGATATCAGAACAGACCTACCTGCAGTCTCTGAGTGTTTTATGTGTTAATTACTCTGTCTTTGCATCACACCAGCTGAGTAACAGAATGCAGGTTATATAAACTGTCTGTGATCTGACGTAGATATGTGGCTGTGACGTAGATAGGTTGGGTTTTGCCCCGCCTATAAAAAACCTGAGCTGAAAACGGGTGAGAAACTGTTCAACAGTCTAACTCCACATTTCATTGCGACAAAGTTTTAAAGCTTTGCACATGCTTTCAGCAACTCATTTCACACGTATACTGAGAAGCAAATCATGGAATTTGCTTTACAGCACCTTTAATAATACTATCCAGTATACACTGCATACTGTATATGTATGGATATTTTATCCTGCAGTGCAGTCTATACTGCATGGTCTTCTGTAGGTCTCCATAGGCTAGTGTTAAGGTTTTTGGGATCAATATATGTTGAAGTGGATCAGTGTCAGCTGTGCTGTCTCTCCAGTGCAGCGGGCCCATGGCCCTGAAGCATGGAGCACAGGGTAGGCGAGCACAGACAATATTGACATTTCTGACCAACTCCATATGGCATTTCTGGATGGCCACTGCCTGGGTCCCAGCACACCAGGCACGCAAATGTCATTATATCAATCCTTCATCTGTGTCTATGGAGCAGGCAGAAAAGCTGTCCTTTGGGAGCTTGAACGAGGCAACGATTGGAAGAAAAAAAAGCATGAACACACGTGAATGGCACTGATGGCCTACAGATACATGATGTAATAATAATAATAATACATTTTATTTCTAACGCACCTTTCATCCGAGAACAGATCTCAAGGTGCTACAGTTAAGATTATAATGATGATGATGTGTGTGGGTGGATGTCAGAAACGCATGACAGGCTTGTTTTTAATGATCATCCAGCACATACGGGTGTAATTGTCACAAACAGCAGGCTCGGTGATTATCATCAGGCTTTCTCCCCCAGACAGACAGGAGTCCACAATGGCTCCAATCAAACAGCTCCAGATCCCCACTTTAGCCCAGCCTCCAGGTGACCACTTGTAGCTGCCAATCAGCCCAGAGAATAGAGGCAGCTCCCTCCTCCTACTCTAATGGCTGCTTCATGCAGCTAACCTTTCCGGTGGTCCGCCTCACACCCAGCAAAGTCAATTCTCCTCGCTTATTAAATCATTCACAACACAATCAGCACTCGGGAGTGTGTCTAAAAATAAACATGTTTCTGATGATGTGAGCTTCTCACCTCCAGCTCAGGAACAGCCCTGAGCAGGTTCCTGTGAACAGGACTGCCTGACAGAGATCACACGTCTTGACTGTATGAGGCTGGGAAACACTCAGATCTATATCTCCCTGCCAGATCTATTTAAAAGTCTGTGAAAGATTCATATGGGATTTCTCCTCCTGAGTCTTATTCAATTATTTCGTTGCTCAGTGCAATAACAAGTAATTAAGAAGCAAATACTCTGAAAGGGGCTTTACTGCTGAGAGTATTTGTGAAACGGTATCGTAATGAGATAACAAGTAAATAAATAAATAAATAAATGACTGTGTATAAAGACAAGTTTTCGCATTACACGGTGAACAATCTGGGAAGCCAATTTCGATTAAGGTCCAAATATTGAGCATCATGTCTCGCATTGAGCTAAGACATATACTGTTCCTCTACGTCATGTTATCCTCTTTTGACAAGTGTATATCTGTCCCCTTCAACATGCCACTCAGGAGATGAGTGGTTAGGAGTTAGTAATAACTCTTGATCCAGTTGAAGCTCTTCTCCCCAGTCTGCTCAAGACTCCAAAGTCAGGTCCACTTCATATCCATGTGTGCTGTATGTGGTGAATGGACTTGAACTGTTATCACAGATATAGACTCTGGTCAATCGCATTCATATAAAAACTGCCCTGAGATATCCTCCTGAGTTTCAAAACTCAGCCTTTAATCAACAACAAAAAATCTGGTTCTTGTTAACCGTGACCAAAATTCTCAAATGATCCTTTAAAGTTTCAATTCCTGTGTGATATCCTGTTTTTATAGTTTCAACAAACATAATGTATGCTAAATTGCATTATGAAAAGAAAATCCTTGTTGCCTTCCTCTGACAATACATATAATTTTCCATTTAAATCAATTTCTCAGTGTTGTGAGTGTAGGATTCCTTTTTTTGGTTTCTCTGTTGTTAAATATTAAAATAAAACTTTTAATAACAAAACAGATAAGAGTACTGCTGTGAGTCCAACCGAGGTTACAGGCAAACAAATACAATGGATTTCTTTCTGGGTTTGAAACAGCATCCCTCTGTCAATGTTTGAAAGTATTGATATGTTTTCATTCTCAGCTCTTTTTAAAGAGTATTTGAGGCCTCAAATGAAGTTTGATGAATAAGTTATGAATCTGGTGTGATTGTAGGCTACATAATTACTGCTCATATAGATGGGTGAAATAGAGAAAATCTACATCAGTAAAATACAATCTTATAAATAATGCATTGATTCTCGCAATAATTAGCATTATGTTTGTCCAATGTACTGTATGTGTCACACTAATTAATAGCTTAAAACTTCTCATCCTTTACGATGGTTTCATAATGTACAATTCATAAGGCCACGGATCCAATTAAGCTGTGAATTTGATATCAAGTTCCTCCAAGGATGCCACCAAAAGACGCAGCCAATAATCTTGGAGAAAAAAAGGGCAACATTTCCACTTTTATAATTAATAGGCCACAATCGTTCATATTCCTTTTCGTTTGCCAAAGATTAAGTTTTGATATGTCAAAAGTCTAATGAGTTTTGCAAAGGCAATCAAGCCTCAGGCTGCATATTTTTTTAAATTATATTTGAATGTTGCCGGATAGGTACTTGTATCTCAAACAAAGAGCTGGACAGGAGTGGGATGTGGTAATTAGCTGCATGGCTGATGTTTACATGTATTAACCAGCCTCTTGAAATGCTCTACAAATACATTTGAAACCCTAAAAATCTGCATCTTAATAACATCAAAATTAACAATGGAGCACCAGAACTTTTTCAGTCTTTCAATATCAACATAGACATGCCAGCTGTAAAGTTCTATTGCTAAGAGATTGTGTTGCCCAATGGCTTCTTTCACTGTAAATGTGTACTGTGTCTCCATCCCCTCATTTAACCGGATCCTGGTTCTACCTGCACGATTCCTTCTGGTATTGGACCAAGTCCACTTAATTGAGACACATTCCGGACCCACGCTGCCATACACTCTGCCTACAGTAGACCTGTTTCCTCAACAGGCTTTGCACGCTGTTGGGAGTCCCCTAGATGGACTTCCTGGCACAGCGTCAAGTTCAGCAGCCACACAACCAGTCAAGCTGCGCAAAACAACAAACTGCGGCTCGGAGTGAACGAGATGGTTAAAACATTAGCGGTCCTCCAGGGCTGCCATACACATGAGTCAGGCCAAGATTCGTTTGCAAGGGAGATCCACCAAACCACCTGAGTGTAAGTTACACTCTCTCACTTGCACTTTGTCCCACTTGGGTTCACTCATTACGCATGAAAAAAAACGCACCCACATGCGTGTAAATCAAATCTTCCATAGCACTAGTCGGTGTGTGACCATCATCGCTAGGCAATTACAAATCGGTTATGATTGCCTTCTTTGACATGACTCTGGTCTGTTATTATGGGCTGTCAAATGTCACAGCCACGTTTACCGTGTCAAAGTTAAGGTCTAGTAGTCCGGGCTGCTTGTCTAAAGATGTTAATGGGTTTAAATGTCTCCATCTCCTCAGCTTGATATGGAACATTTCCCTGCAAAAGGGATGCATACCCAGTGCCATATTATTAGGAGGACTTTGTTCTCTTTCCCTCCACTCTGAAGCGCATTACCCCTGAGTGGGTCTACGAAGAGACGTGTGCTGCTAAAAGCACAAGGTCAAAGAACCACCAGAGACAATTTACCTACATCAAGGACAAAATGAAGATAATTACTGGTATATTCAATACTTTCGGTTCTTTTTTTAGTTCCATTCTCTCTCGATCCATCATTTTGCAGTTGCAACTCAGTTCTCGTGTCAATCCTAAAGCTGAGTCTCAATGGAACCAAAAATGATGTAGCTCTGTAAGACTTGCTTTGAACCATCAATGTTTCCATCAAAAGATTGTTTCACCCATTAATTAAATACATATTGTTTGTTTTTACTAATAATCCTAAATTAATTCTGAAAATACAGGACTGATGTAGTGTATGCTCTTCCTTGTTCAAAGCTATGATGCCTGAACAGTATTGAATCCTATCTTCTTCCGGCACACCAACCAGTGCTGTTGTTTTGTATTCAGTGTGTGCACCTGTGTTCTGAATTGAAGGGAATCCAATAGCTACACGTTTTCAAACACACAACCCACCTGTCTGCTCTCCTATCTGATGTTATCACCATATAGAAGGCTGAGGTTTACAAAGGTCTTTTAACTGACGTCTCCTGTGTCTTAGTGCGCTCCACTTCTGAAGCTAAAGGCTTTCTCGTCAACATCAAAGAGTGTGGAGATTGGACTCTCGGAAAGGGGGGGAATTGAGCAAGAAAGAACATTGCATTGACTTCAACATCACCGGGACAAAGAATAGGTGCAGAGGAGATACTGAAAAGTGAAACAAAAGACAACATGGGGAGGTTGTGTGGCTGAACATATTGTGATTATTATTGTGATAGCTACGTATATGAATAATAAGAATGAAAATAACACCAGGTTTAAAACTAAAATATAATTGAACATGTATCATGGACATGTTGTACATAATCCACAATCTCCATAATCACTGTGACTCGAAATGTCACAATCTCTTGGTTGTCCTCGTCAAAAGTGTCCCTGTCGCACACCGACACACCAACACACACACCTGTAAAAAAGATGCATAGGTTCCCAGCCTCACAAGGAGGACCGAGCTGATTCCAAGTGCTTGTCTGCTGACGTGGAAAGAGATAGTGTTATCAGCGTGGGGTCTGCTCCTGACTCGACCATCTGTAACAGCAGCTGCTGATGCTCACGGACGAGCAGGAGAAAAGTGGAACAAAGAATGGGGGGGGGGGGGAAGGGGGGAGGGAAGGGGGGGGAAGGGGGGAGGGAAGGGGGGGGAAGGGGGGAGGGAAAGGGAGGGGAGGAGGAAGAGGAGGAGGAGGGGGAGGTGACGGCGAAGGAACACCACGGCACACGACAAGCCTTGCGGGCATTTTTTGTGGGTAGTGATGACAGCTTGTGATGAGGGGTGAGGACGCTGCGATGGCTCTGGGGGGGGTTACATGGCAGAGAAGGACTGGCACAGAGAATGCCCAGGAAGGGCCCTTCTCCCCCTGGTCTCCTCTCCTCACTCGCTTGATCCCTGCTCTTTCCGCACTGGCTCCTGAGGAACAATCCGGATCACACACTCGCTAACGATGGAGAGATAGGTGAGATTGAATGCCCACGAGACTAAGGTTGTGGTTCTCTGCCTGTCACACATCCCCCTCCGTGTTAGTCAGCCCGACAGCTGACCCGCCGAGCGCTCGCCACTCACTCGTGTGGCGGGCACACCGTGGCCTGGACATGCTTTCTGACGTACGTCTCTTCAGTTTTATCCAGTTTCCCATGTGACAATCTTATCTTCTAACCTCACACACGACGGCATCTCGGTCTGCCTCTTCCGTAAAGAAATAGGGGAAGGGGGGGGGGGGGGGGGGGGCACTTAATGGTAAAATCTGAAAAGGTACAGCGAAGCACTAAAGGGAGGAATGTCTTTACGGACAGAAGGCAAAGATTCCGCCATTTTAGTCTTGAACAGTGGAGATAAGAAGGAAAGGAAGGTAGGGGAGGGAAAACAGGAGATGTTCCATTAAGCCTGCAGTCCCCTTGAGCCTGCATTCACATATCAATCCCATTGGATAGCCTCTTCTTCTACTGGGTTTGGGGTTTTGATACATTTCCTTGAAGCCTTCGCTTTTTGTAAGACAAACATGACGAGAACCCCGTAGCTGCTTCGTAAACCAAACAGAAGACGTTTCCCGAACCCTGCTCCACGTTTCTTTCATAAGCTAACAATGTGGGACTTCAGAGAAAAGCCTTGAAACCACAGTGGTTTGTATTTCATTAGTGAAATGTTGTGTTGCTTTCATCCGACAAAGTACAATACATGCTTCGCCCTTGAGATACTTTCAGAAAGTGTCACAGTAAATGCACCACAGGAGCTCCGTGAGAACAAAGATTCTGTGATCAAATGAACTCTCCAGATCCTTCTTCTGGGTAAGCACAGTTTGTAGGTAGAAATGTACAAATATCACATCAAGCACTTGTGCACAGTGGCTGACAAGCTGTTCAGGTGTCTCTAATGAGGTGTGGATTCGTACAACGGTAGGGAAGGCGGAAAGATATCACAGAGACTTCTAAAAAGTAATTGTGCTCAATTAGTGGTGTTATCTTGTATTCCACACCTGTGTACTAACTGAGAATTAAAAGACTACGAGTGGATTCTGGTTTGCTTTCGGAAATGTATGTGCACCCTTTTGCAATTTGTCCAAATGCCTCAAGCCTTCAGTGTCTGCTTATTCACCGTCTCAGTTATGTAAGCTTCACAGAGTGTGCGCATAGTCCTAGGGGTACATGCACACACACACACGCACGCACACACACACACACACACACACACACACACACACACACACACACACACACACACACACACACACACACACACACACACACACAGACACAGTAATAGCCACAAGCCTTCAGAGTAGATACCAGGTATCGGAATCCTGTGTGGGCCTGAATGACTGAGCACAGATACAGGGACTGGAAGTGAAAGGCAATTTAACTATGAACTCACCCTGAAAGAACCTTCGGTCTGTCAATCATTCGGCCCGCTGCTTTCAGAAGGCCTCCGTCAGCAACGGAGAATGCAAAGCCCAACACTTAGCAGGCCGCTCCGGTCCTGTAATGAGATCTCTGGGCAATCTGATTGAATTATTCTGATGGTATTCAGCAGGCTGGCGCTTTAGGCCTGGTACCCCTCAATGATAAAGCCAGGAGAGGGAAATAACCTACAGGGATGAATCTCCAGATAGAATGTGAGGATGGTCTGTCGACCCACAATCCTCTAGGTCACCCAGAAGATGCCCGATCCCGCAGTGGGTTTAGCCGGGTGGATGAGATGTTTTAAATGACATTCATATTCCGGAGTGCTCTGGGGTTGGAGGAGATGTATCGAATCTGCATTTCCTTGGTGGATAGCATCAGTGACATGCCTCTAAACAAACAACAGGAAATGTAATGTGAGCTGCTTTATCCACGTTGAATGTCGGCCATATATTGAGGCTCAGTTTAGCTGGGTTTTAGAGGCGAGGAAAATACGAGGGGACTCAAACATGCAAATTAACGTCTGCTCGCAAACAACATTAATCAGCAACAAATACTGCAGCTGTTTCAAAGATGGTGCATGCACACCAGAAAAGGGGGTCTGTTTAATTGGAGCAAATCAATGATTTAGCTGAGCATAAGCCGACTCGAGGCATCCAACGCAACTAATCTTTATCAAGCTACGCCAAAATAGAAGTGGAAAATGAATGCACATAAATGAACGGATGTAAGAAATGTAAAACGCATTTCGATATAGCATTCGGCCCTGGCCTTTTGGATTTCTTTTAATCTAACTTGATTCATGGCTTGGGGAGTCAAATGTTTGCAGGATAAAATACAAGGACCCACCCAGTTAATTGAGAGTGCCGTAATTCATGGTTTCGAGAGGGAGCAATGCCAAAGGAAAATGAACCTGCCCGTAGAGTACAGTATATTACAGTACTACACTATGTTGCTTTAGTGTGAACATTTTTTATTCTATAGCACAGGACCCTATAGTATAGTATAGTTTAGTATAGTATCGGATGGATCGGATCGGACCAGAGTATAGATTAGTATTGTATTGTAGGTTGCAGTAGCGTTAAAAATGACTTAGACCAGAGAAGAATATCATGTTTATTTTTATTCTCCTGTAAGACTATAACTATAACTGTTTGAATGTTCCATGAGTATTCCAGACCCATGACTGTCACACTGATCGAATATTTATGAGGTAAAGTTTAAAGACTGTTCATCTTGGATATGTTTCCTGAATTTACGGATGTATTTATTTTGCAGTGATGGCAATGCCACTGTTACTCAATAATTCAATGGAAACGTTTTTTTGTTTTCAAATAGCCACTGTGCACTGAATGACCCGATTAGGTTCACAATTATTGATTTAATGCACCTACGTAATTGTTCAGCAATATTTCAGGCTAATTAACTGCATTTAAATCTGTAATGTGTCAGATTGATGGGTAAAATATTTTTGTGATGCAATTTACAGGTGTCCTTCACTTTATAGTCCATTTAATTTAGCAGATTTTCAGTTTCATCTGAACAGATGAAATCATTCACTGCTTGGCTGTTTAGCCAACAGACCCACAGAGGGGGGATGAATCAAAACAAAGGACGTGAAATTGCTTTTTTGAGATTGTATGGAACTCTGAACCTAATAGATTGCAGCGAGAAATAGACCTGTTGAAAGAGGTATACAGTATATCTACTTCCCAAACTGTTGAGTTCACTGAAAGGGTTAAATACTCATTTAAATTCATAGATGATATCCATATGTTTGTATATTAATTGACTTTAATTATTGATATTTGCATTTGTGTACTAGGTAGGAAGCACCAATAAATGTTCTGATGGTTGCTGGCCTCACATCATTGAGCACCTTCATTTCCTCAACTGTCAAAACAGAACGAAAATCAATGAAAGGATTTTAGTCACACTTAGTCACAGGCAGGTCACTTGATGGACTGAGCCTTGTTCCAAGATGTCACCAAGATTCCTGTGTCTCTGAATGAACATTGCATCCAAGCAAATCCGGCATATTTGAGATGTCATATTTTTGTTCCAGGCCCTACCAAACTCAATGACACAGCAGCCCTGAGAACAAGGAAGACTGGAGGCAGGGGACGGTTGGTTCCGGGGCTGATTGTGCCATGAGTAGAGAAACAATACAAACGTATCAGACAGCGCTGGCTTTTTATAAATGTGCCACTGTTATCCTGGGGGGTGGACATGGAGCTCACAATCCTCACGGGGAGAGATAAGTCAAGACGTCTCCATTCCGAGTTATTGTTGCTCTAGGAACCTTTCTACTCGTTTATATTCGGCCCGTAGACATGGGTGAGCATATGGTTGCCTGAAAAATATAGTCTGCCATAAACATTGTTTATCAGCCTGTGTGAGAGGTACATGCAGTACTACATTGTACTGTATAGCGCTGCTACACAAACAGCTTGCAGATGACAGACAGGAAGCGTCTATCTTACGTAAGACAAGTGGTATACACTTGAGAAAGGAGCGGTTGAGCCTGGTAGTTGACATTAAATGCCTTTTTGTTGGGTTGGGAAAGATTACTGTAGATGGGTGCAGCTCGGATCTTCCAGGGTTGCTAAGTGAGGTACTTGAGAATGGAGGCTGCGAGAAGGTCACACCATGAGCCTTGGACAGGACGGTGCTGGACTCTGAGAGAGGGAGCCGTTGACCCGTGTGGCACTGCAGTGACATGTCTTCAGAGTGTGACACAGAGAGATGACGTGGCCTGATCAACACTGAACGGCAGCAAGAGACACAGGCAGACGGATTTGGAAGTCAGGCAGTGTGACACTCCTCTCTTTTCCTGTCTCTCACTCTCATCTCAGTTCGTAATAATCGCCGGTAAGTAGCCACGGTTTAAACTCTGTTAACGTCATTATGCTAACTTCAAACTATGTTTATGGACAAATCGAGGCCCAACTGGGACCAACAGAAGCCATCAGAACAGCTGAGGCCAGCAAAACCAGCTTGGTCGAGGCCCAGATGGGGCTGGTCCTGTGTGGAGGGGTCTCGGAGGTAATCTGGGGAGGACATTATCTGCATCACTGCTTCTCTGCAGCATCTGGAGGGCTCTGCCACCTGCTCTGGAGGGCCACACACTACCTCTGTCTCCTTGGAGCTTGGTTTGTTTGTTTCCTCTGCCAGACTCACTGCTAGACGTCGCACAGTCACTTAGTCATGTCACCTGTGGGCCCGATGAACGGGGGTCGTGTCCCTTTCTCAACCTTTCAATCCGAATCTATTGTGAAAGGAGCGGAGTGGTGTGTGGGGTCAGGACAGATTCAACAACATATCCTCCTGCAGTGACCTGCAGGGAGGGAGTACAGGGTTTAGGAGAGTATGGACTGCTTGGAAGAAGTGTTGAAGAAAAATCACAGTGCACCTCTTCTTCGGATGACAGAGAAGGCAGTACAGTGTCAGGGGCATTTCTACTGTGTGCACTCATGTGAGTCCAAAACAATCATGGTTTCCATCAAGACACAGGAATGCGATCCCACTGATTGTCCTCTTCAAACAATGGTTGAAACCCAGAAAGACAGGAAATGTTATTATTACCACCATCTAAAGACAGCATGACAAAAAGATTATAATTTTGTTAAAGCAATTCATGAAAGTGGAGGATATGACCTCCAAAATGTTGTTAAATTTGTCCAGCTGGCAGAAATATGTATTTCCTTCAATGTGTTTCATGGAAATATCCAATAGTGTTCTATTATTTATGATCACAGGTTAAGGCTGTCCAACCTTTCCACAGCGGTCTGCAAGTCAGCAGTGACAGCAGCAACTGTCACTTTCAAGTCTTCCTGAACGCCTCAGACATTCAAACAAATAGGGATTTTGCAAAGGCAAATGTGAATACAAACATTTCTAAAAGCATATGGGATAGGCTCTTGCTCCCTGAGCGAGACAACGGATAGGCTTGTCTAAAATGACTTTCCACTTGATCTTGAATGGGATGCTGCTGAAATAGCCTGTGAAATGTTATTCTATTCTAAGTGAATCATGATCTGATTGTGTCTGGTTAAACACTAAGGTTGTGGACATAATACCAGTACAGAGTACCCCCATACAAAAAGAAACAAAAAACAACACTTTAACTTAGCTACAAGATGTCATTCACATGCACTGTAAGGTTAAGAGATCCTTGGATCATGAATGCTACAATTTGTGGCTTCGGAACTTGCCCTTCAGTTTTAAGAGCCTGAGACGTCAGTAGGCCTATCACACAATCTCAGTCTAAAGTGGGATCATAAAGTGGCATTTAAGAAACATTTAAGAAGATACAATTAGACAACAACACAACATGTTAGGTTTTAAGAATTATGTATTCACTACGATTCTAAAATAGTAGTAAACACTAAAGGACGCATTCGTGAGTTATATGTAAGATGGAAACGATAAGTTAACTAAAATGGTTCCATGTAATTGACTCTGGAGCGTCCTTCATACTGGCCCTATTCTTCACATCCAGGTTTAATTGTCCAGAATATGATTACTTAGTGAGAGATCTCCTCACTTATCAAATTAGCACCTCAGAAAAGGGCGACTGTGAGATACTTAGAGCTTATTAGAGTGGAATGGGTCGAGCCAAAGGTAATCTGTTTATCTCTACACATAAAATAAAGAATGAACTAGAAAGTTGAAATCCCTCATTGAAAAAAAGAAACTAATACAAAAGAAGCTTTTTTACCTTTAGAATTCAATTTTTCAAAATGTAAAATGTCGATAGGGAGAGGAGAGAGAAACAGAGACTGAGGAGGAGAAAAGGGGGGGGGGGACACTTGTCCATGATAAACATGTCTTCCTGCATGATGTTTTATTCATGAGAGCAAAGGTATCTTTACACATGAAATATCATATTTTGTCAGCGTTCATTTATAGCTCCGGTCTGTGAGGCTGGCTGGGCCCAGATAACAGGGAAGCATCCTGGAGGGCAGACACCACACCACAGGGAGTAATACAGGCTATCATAACGCCTGGCGGGAGTCACACTGCCAAGGTACACTTTTATCAAAATGTCATACACCTTCCAACACTATGAAAGTGTCTGAGGTTTGCTGGCCTGGCTGCAAACCCAGTATTTCAAAGTGAAACCACTAGTGCAGAGGAGCAGTGTCCACCGAAAACATGGAATCCTATTCTTCACCCCACTTTAAGGCCGCTTTCGATTACAACCACACTCGAGAAGCGTTAACATGAAAAACATAGCCATTTTCTGTATTGAACTTCAGTTTCTTGAATAGGACCAGGGTTGTAGCCATTGTAGTATCTTAAATGCTTTGCTTTCGGACATGCACCACTGATTTCTTATCTCTGACAAATTACATTGCATTCCATTACAGAACTGAGTCGATTTATCTGCGGTTTACCCTAGCACATTAGTTCAGTCTTAGTGTCACCAGGCTAATCAGATTGCACAGTAGATTATTGCTTAGAAACACTTGTATGAATGACAGGGATTCCCAGAACATTATCGATCTTTATAGTCGCCTGACTCATATCATGCTTTCTGTCCTTTCGAATTCACGTCTTCTGTTGTTCCATCTACCTACTGTAATCTTAAATTAAGATGTAGGCTACAGTATGAATTCCCTTCGTCATAGTAGGATTTGCCAATAATGTGTCAGCTCCCAGTGCTTTGCTTAATAAACAATATATTTAATTAATGTCCTTCCCAGTTGCAGCGAGAGATTGATTCTCTGCATTACCATCAGATACACTTGGGAAATGCATTATCCAATTAGAGGGTAGTGGTCAGACCGGCTGTTGCCTAGAATTTGTGACTCTTTGTATGAAATGAACACTTGCCCCCACACATTCCGTGTGGGGGCATTTAGTGCCTTCTAAAAAACATAGGAAAAAGAAATTTACATAGAGAATTTAACATAATGTGAGTGGATAGTAATCAAACTCACAACAGCAGCACAAATACATCTGGAGGCCGAAAACAAAGGATTTGTATGCCGGTCGACACATCACACTCACTTCCCCTGAGTGTGTGGTTGTGGGTACATTGCCCTGAGCATTCCCGGAGCTACTCCACAAACTTCAGGCTGAGCTGGTCGACCTTCCGCTCATACGCTCCCGACCCTGTGGAGGGGACGGTGGAGGGCGGAGCTCTGGAGAGCGCTGGCCATCAGAGCCAGATGGCCAAGTGTGCAGCTAACCCAGATGCTCGACTATGGGGACGTGGTATCTGCTTCAACACAAGCAGCCTCTATCCTCTCATCTTTAAATCATCTGGACGTTGCTCATCCATATGAAACACAATTGTCATTTTGAACTTCAACTCCAACACATGAGGACGGGGGAAGTGTCACGCCGTAGCCAACTGGGCCTGTAATTTTCAATCTTCTTTGGAAGTCATTGTAACATGTAAAGGATGGGGGAATACTGTGTCTGACCTAGCCAACCGAGTTTAGGTATGAAATGTTAATGCAGTGCCAGGGTAGTGCTTTCAGGCTTGACTCATTGTTGATTTAACGTCTCTGAACCACTAGAGTGAATGCATCATAGAAGCCTGTCACCAGCATGGTTGAAACTCCAACAGAACAAAAGAGAAATTCCTCTGTTCTGCATACAAAGCCTACCACTTCATGGATATATTTGAATGGGAAATGACTCTGGATTCCACTACCTGAGAATTTTCCATTATAGTTTCCGTTGTAGGCGCATTGCTATATTATATATCCTATAACGAGGCCATCTGTGTGTCCCAGTGCTGTGAATATGCTAAGCAGGGCTACAAGGTTCGGAATGGCTGAGCAGTGCGGAGCGGCCCCCGGGGAGAACAATGACGCTGGGCAGAGATATGAATAAGATAAAGGGGAGAGGTGGCGCGATTATCCAAGCTGCAGCTCACCAGTTCAACAAAATCTATTATCGAAGTGGACAGGGAAATGAACCTAACAGTATCTCCCTCTGCTTTTTTTTCCTCTCCATTCAGGTGCGTGTAAGGGCGACTGGTTCGTTAGTTATTCCTCTGCACTTTGTCAAACCGACGGCGTGGAGAAGCGCGCCCTTAATTGAGTGAGTCAACGACATATTGAGGAGAGGAGATTAATTTAGCTGAATAAATCTTTCATGCTTTTGACCTGAGCTCAGAGACTGTGTGAGGAAAGTCTTAGTCTGCCAGTAGGGCTCATC
Source organism: Osmerus eperlanus (assembly GCF_963692335.1). NCBI lineage: Eukaryota > Metazoa > Chordata > Actinopteri > Osmeriformes > Osmeridae > Osmerus > Osmerus eperlanus. The sequence goes on along the minus strand of NC_085032.1, from coordinate 7,832,273 downwards.
ACATGAGGAGAGATTGGGAGAGGAAGAAATTCAAATATGGAGAGAGAAAGAGAGACAGAGAGAGAGAGAGAGAGAGAGAGAGAGAGAGAGAGAGAGAGAGAGAGAGAGAGAGAGAGAGAGAGAGAGAGAGAGAGAGAGAGAGAGAGAGAGAGAGAGAGAGAGAGAGAGAGAGAAAGAGATAGATTTACCCCACTGGGGTAAGAGTATAAGTCGCATTTAAAAACCAGCACACTAAAATGCTCCTTATAATCTTATATAACACATTATTTACTTGAGTGGGCCTGTTCAAGGTTCTGCAGGTATTCAGACAAAAAGGTAAGTGTTCATATGACATTGGCTACCCTTCACTCTTCAACAGCAGTTTCATAACTGTTATGTGACGTTCTCAATGCCACCAGAAGAAAAAAAGCTTTGCGATCATCCGATATCCTTGTAAGCACATTGTTGTGCCCACTGCTTTTATGAAAGAAAACAGTTTCTCGACCCCTCTACTTCCTATTAGAAGCATGCACACTGTTGTCTACTGAAACGGATTCTCCCCACAATGTTCAGCCTCAAAGATCCAGATCGAGAAGTGATCACTCGACAGAAAGAATGAATTATAAAACCTGGCATGTTTGAAGCGTAGCAAAAATATATAGGTAGTGTGTGTTTGATACACACAAGAACTTTCTAGCCCTTTTTGTTTCAATGACCCCATAATGAACTGTCAGTGGAGAAACTTTCTTTGATGTTGGGCATGAAACGTTCAGCCCTCAGCCCCAAGTAGGCCAGACGGGGTACATCTGCATTAGTGTTCCCTAATCTCCTGACGTGCTTGTCAGCTGGGACATAAATGTGAAGACATCTCCTTCTGTAGGGACCACTCTTCTTGTCATAGGACAGACAGGTGAAAGCACAGAACATGACAGCCAATCATATGCTGTCAGGTCTATGTAAGATCTCTTGAAGCTCTATGCCGATGCTTATTTTTAAAACCGCTGCTGACCTATAAAACATAAGTACCGTGGAACGTCTTGACTGATTTGAGTTAGCAGAGGAGCCAATTTAGATTTTGTTTTAAAATGCCTTTAGCCTAGCATTGCTTTTGCCATTATGTGTAGCCTGTTCACAACAGATACAGATACAAGAGATAGCATCTCCAACTCGTGCTTTATAATATACATGTGTACTGTATGTTTCACCAGTTTACTTTATTCATTCAATGTCTAATATTTTGAGCCATTTTGTGTACATTTTGTGTTCCAAGTTTGTAGACATCACTGCATTGCCCAATCACCTACAGAATATTTTCCTGTCACCTTAGTAAGCATTTTCCGAAGTGCCCATACAGGCTATGAAAAACAATTGATCCTCATGACTGATACAGTTGGTAATGAAGGCTGATTGGTTTTCATTCTGCAGAAAGGTCATACAAATACAGATGTTCTGTAAGTGATGAAAACCAATACCCTTTTAAGCTTGCTTTGTCATAATAAATAAGGCTCATCCTAAATTATTTTATGAAGCATACACATCCACACCTCCACACACACCACCAAACATGGTGTTCATTTATTTGAACCTTTTTTCCTCAATCCATCAAGCTCAGTATGGCGGTGTACTTTATTCCACTAAAGTACTGAGTGTTCTGCAAGGTGTTATTGCCTAAAAAACTCTGATGCTAGCTTCAGTGTGCATCCCTGATGAAGGCTTCCTGGTCTTCTGGTCTCTATTAATAACGCAATAATCTATCAGGCATCTAAACATCCTTAGGGGAATATAGTTGACTTCACATCTATGTCTTTAGACAATGTGTCCAGACTGTGGCTTGTACAGTACTTAACAACCCCTTCCATAGCACAGTTTTTCATTCTATTGAAGATATTGTTTCTTTTAACAAAGCAATTTAATCCCATTCTGTTGTTTTTCAATCCATGTTCTCTCAGGGTACAAAGTTGGTAACAGCAGCAGTGTGTACCCTCCAACTGGAACGTTGGGAACCCTTCTAGCTTCCATGTTCCATCCTCTGAAGAACACTAATAATTCATTTGTCACACAGGTGTGAATTATGATCCGTTCATATCTGACATGGAACACCTGCTGAAGGTGGGTATGGCGATGTCAAGCCAGTAAATACGCAGAGAGAGAGAGAGGGAAAGACACTGAAAGAGAGTGAGAGGGTAAGAGAGACAGAGGGGGGTGTTATTGTTTGTGATTATTAATCATACCCACACAATTAAACTGTATAAACAAAACAATGCCATCCTATAAACATGCCTTACTTTGGATTAACGTTTTCATAAAGTCCTTAGTTTGCAGTTAAAACGCAAATAAGATGAAATGGCATCCACACCATCCTGGGCCACAAGCCAAAAAACATTTTAAAATGAATAAAACAACAACAAACAAACAAAATGTGTTCCTCATCTATTCGCCTTTGCTCAGAAAAATAAACAAGGAAGTAGCGCTTTCTGAAATAGAGCCTAAGTGCTAACATCCGTTACTTTTCCACCTGTCAGGTGACGGTTTCAGATGAACGCTTTCTAGAATGAAGAGCTTGAGTTCAGCAGTGACGATGCAAGGCTCCCTAAAACACCTTCTACTGCTTCACGTTCTGAAAATAATTGGTTGTGAGTTCAGCTGTAAAGGTGCACACAGACACACACACACACGCACACACACACACACACACACACACACACACACACACACACACACACACACACACACACACACACACACACACACACACACTGCATGCCATAACAGAAAAGTCTTGAAAAGCAATTACACCCACACAATCTGAGACAGCTAGATCCTTTTATTTAATTAAGATCAACTTAATTGCCAGCTATCTCTGTGATAGCCTTCTCACCCACATGCCCCTACGAAGGCCTTCAACTGGAAGTATGGAAAGTGACCTTTCAAAGTTAATTCATGGATTCATCCAAGCATGTTGAATCCAGCCCTGTACGGTACTGCATACCTTGGTGTGAGGTCAAGTCATGTGTTTCAAACAAGACAATACATTACTGTCCCATAGAGAAATAACAGATAACCAATCTGGTTGTAGACTATGAAGTTACACTAAGCCAGACCTAAATACATTTGAATTAGCCTCAAACACGGCTTTTGAATCAACAGGCTCACTGATCCATACATGTTGAATAAATTGTTTCTGATGGATTGTGTAAATATTTGACATTTAATGGAGTTAAAAAATAAGTGATGTTTGGGAGGAGAAGACCACTCCTCAACTCCTCCCTATTCACAAATTCTCCTCCAAATACATTCACCTCAGATCCAACTGCCATTGTGCTCTCACATTCCTGCAACCCTCCCACCCTCCATATTCACATCTCTCGAGCTCTCTCTCCTATCCAGTCACCCCAGGGGGGATCTTCTTGCCATGAAATGCACCCCCTGCTAACTCTAACTAGGAAAGTGTCACATTCCTGAAACGTACTGTGGTTACTCATACTAGTGCCCTCAGTGTACAGTACGAATCATTTGATTCTGGGATATACAGAACAGACAATAGAGTGGGGTGCATTTTACGACAGGCTTGTTGTATTCCTTCTTGCCATGAAATGAACCCCCTGCTAACTTTGACTAGGACAGTGTCACATGCCTGAAACTTACTGTGGTTACTCATACTAGTGCCCTCAGTGTACAGTAAGAATCATTTGATGCTGGGATATACAGAACAGACAATACAGGGGGGTGCATTTCACGACAGGCTTGTTGTATTCCTTCTTGCCATGAAATCTATGCTCCCAACTCAGCCATGACCCCAAGGACTCATTCTCTACACTTAGTCTCCTGGCTGGTACACCCACCCATCCGTTCAGCCACAGTACTGGTTCATTCACTCAATTATTTCCTTGATGATGATAGGTCGACAGGATACAGCAGGCTTGGATTTGCTACTAGCCCTGTCATTCACCTCTCCAGTAAAAGGTCTGAACATATTCAATTGATTTAAGGCAAATTGCACATAAGACCTGTTTTCTCAGTTCTATAGCAATAAAACCACTCCAGTTGGCATTATTTGTCTTTCTCATTCGACTTTCTTCTTTGTCTGTAACATTGTTGTCATTGTTGCCTTCTGCATTAGTTATGGTACCCTGGGAACTTGAGTGAATCATATATAGATATATTTCTTAATCTTCAGAAATTGCGTCCAATTCAGCAATCGTCAGACAAAGAGACGACTATGATGCTAACAAAAACAGTGCCAGCACTGACAACATACAACAACACATCACCTCATCGTAACCACACACTCATACACAACACACAACTAAAGTGCTCTGCAGTATGTTTTATAAGGTGCAGCAAAACAGAGGTTGAATTATTTTTTCCACAGTTCGTTCAGCAATGCAATGCTACAATCATCACACCTTCACATGTTCTGGAACCATGCACACACAGTTCCTGGATGTTCTCATAACATTGATACAGATGAATGATGTCAACTGGCTTCTGACCAAAAGCACCTGGAACAAAAGTCCTCATCTGGTCTCACCTGTCCTCGTTGTGACATCAAAGTGCTGTTCATCCTTGTCATTTTGAAGTCTTCATCCCTTCACCCCCCTTCCTGGAGTGGTGGCCTTGTGGTTTCTGTGGTAACCGATGAAGGAAATAATAAAGAGACTGATTAGATTTCTTGGAGATTAATATAAAGGACGAGGTTTCAGCTCTCTTGGTTCACCACTCTGGGTTTTTTTCTTCTGTCAAGTGGTATTAGTAGCACCATCCAAGGTTGTATGAAAAGATGAAATAAAAACAGAATTTTTGACTCAGTAACTCTAACATAAATTACATAAATTCAACATATTCCATAAGATAAGGTTTAAAACTGAATACAATACTGTATATAGTACGTGTCCTTGGGGTATCCATAGGAAAATCGGACAAACATCTAGTCCCAGCAAAAGCAACGGTTCTGAGGTTTCCAGGAGTAAATGTCGGAAAACTTGCAGCTCCGTTTGCAAAAGGTCATGGAATTTGCAACCTCAGTTGTAAGTTTCTATATTACTATTTAAGTAATTCTGCACATCCTCAAACATGATGTTTCACAAATGTTGTGTTGCCTCTGAAGGCTCGAACAAGCCTCTAAGTGTATTCAGAAGACAAGTCTATTTCACTGTACTTGACCTTCATCTGAATTATATCTCTTCTGATGGACAGAGAAAAAAGTGAGGAAACCAATGAGCTGTAGCGAAATCCGCCAAAGTTTTAAGAATTGTTACAGTAAGAGCATGAATTGAATGTTAAAGTGATCTTGCCTGTGGACACACTCTGATCTTGCCTGTGAGGCATGTAGCTTCAAAGGAAATCACAGTGGAAGGTTGCGCAATTAGAATGAGGTGCTCTCTGTGATGGGCTTCTTCAAATGTGAAGACAGGGAGTCTTCTCTCCTCGCTCGCTCCCTTCTCTCCCGGTGAAAAAGAAATCAAAGGGAATTCTCAGGGTGATTAAAAGTTTAAGTGAAACTCTGCAGCTCATAAGTGCAGCTTTGTGGGATGTCTTTAAAAAGCAAAGCTACAAGGCTTTGTTTTCTTCAAATCATAATTTTGTATTGACTGTTTTTGCTGGATTTTAATTACTGCTCAAGTGTTTTTCTTTTTTGAGACCATTCTTTTACGTAATTTCAGGATTTCATTTTTGGTCCCAAACCCATACTGTTGTTTTGCTCATCAGCATACTACCATTTCACCTTTCAATTCCATTCCAGCGCTCTCAAAATGGTCCATTTCCAAGTCCTCTATCAGTAAAGTGCACTCAAAACTTCATTTTGCAGGTAATTTCCCTGAGGGTGATTTACTTTCAATTGTATTTCCATGCGTCTCCACTCTCTTTTCCTCTCTCTCCCTTTTCCTCTCCTATGTCTCTCTCTCTCCGCCTCGTCCCCATATTATGGATGCTCTCTCTCCTTTCAGGCACACGTGTGCTCTCCATATCCTGGTCTGTTCGGAGCGCTCCCCACTGTGCCACTCCTGGTTCTGATGCCGTGGTGATGAAACAGACCTGCTGGTCTCAGCAGAAAGCCTCCTCTGTGCTCCATGACATCCTGCATGCATTATTCACAAGTGCCGCGCCAATACAGCAACCCACTGAAGTAGCAGGTCGTGACACGGAGGTTAGTCCCAGTCAACGCTTGGAGGGGGCGAGGTTAATGAAAACAAGCAGTTTTTATTGTAACCCCGGAGGCTGATAGAGAGGTAATGATCCCTCATACAGGAGGTTTTACAATTGACCTTCATCAAGAGAAGGAGGGAAATTCCATGAGAAACATGAAGGCTTGTATTATTTCATAGTTTCTCTCCTATTATAAAGTATTGTGCATTAGACATATTCAGAAATACGCTATTTGATTTGTTTCATGGAAATCCTCTGTGGCTATGATGACTCAACTTTATTAGTTAGCGATTAGGGACGATTCGCAATCAATCACATGGTAAGTTCCCTCATTCTAAGCAGCCTGATTACGGATTGCTCGTCATATTTTCAGGAAACGAGTCATTATCTCAGATCTTCTGGGAGATAGTATCGGAAGTAAATCAAGACACGTAGATCTGACCACGTCTGTTGGAAACAGAATCAGCAAGCAAACTGTCAATGTTGCTTTAATGGTACCCAAAGTCAGCCAGAAGGATCAGAAAATGTAAATGTTCTCTTCAACCAGAAGACTGATCTGGTCTGATGTTTTGACATAGCAGAATTCATCTCAAAATTTAGATGTTTTTTTTCTTACATCGGTTGTTGTCAAACAACATACTGGAGAGAGAGTCAGAGTACCCTAAAGATCTTGAGAAAGAGAGAGACAGTCAGACAGACAGAGATCCAGAGATATGGAGAGAGTAACAGAGACTATAACTGGGAGATAGCAACATCAACAGAGAGAGAGCATCCAGCTGCTATGCTAAGTTAAAGGCCCTGACAGAGGCGGGCGAGTGTTGAAAGCTGATAGGAATCTAAATGTAGGACATCTAAAGTGAGGACCATCTATTCAAAGAGCCAGATGACAGCGTGATGAGCTGAGAATATAATCATATTTCTATTCATACAGACGCTTCTTGACAACCTCCAATCTCCCCCATTTCAACAATACATGTTTCAACAATTATTGTGGGATGAGATACTTTAGAGCTGCTCATCCATCTGTTTCCTGATTAGATGAAATCTGAGGTTGTCGTCCATAAAAGAGTGTGTTAGATTGCACATTATATTCAATCTAGCCTTTATAAGTACAACATTTTATGGTGCATCGTCGAAACATTTTGTTTTAGCCTCATATTTATTTTGATGTAGAAATGTAAAACAGATTGACAATTTAAAAAAAATATGATGCAAGTGGACAAATAGATACAACTGTGTTTTCTGATCCTGATGATGCTAACTCACTGACATAACGCATCTAGTGATGCACAGTAAATAAATAAATACATAAAAAACAGCGTGTTTGTTTTTGATGAGTTGCAGCAGGACACCAGAGGTTGTCCACACCCTCAAGGCATACTCACAAGACAATAACTTCTTCCTCGTGATTAATAATGGGGGGGGGGGGTGGGGTCAGAGGGGGGTCAGATGGCTGAGCGGTTAGGGAGTTGGGCTATTAATCATAAGGTTGTTGGTTCGATTACCGGCCACGCAAAATGACGTTGTGTCCTTGGGCAAGGCACTTTACCCTACTTGCCTCGGGGAAAATGACCCTGTACTTACTGTAAGTCGCTCTGGATAAGAGCGTCTGCTAAATGACTAAATGTAAATGTAATGTAAATGTAATAATGTCATTATCTCGCTTAAGCATATCCAAAAATGACTTCCTAGCGTGTCTTCTCAGGCATGAGTTTTAGCACAGCATGCGACTGACAGCAACGCAGGTCTGGTGACGAGAGAGCAGATCTGGTGTTCTCTTCTCTCAGACACCCTCCAGAAGGGGTGTCGGAGAACTGACCCCCACCTGTCAACACTGAGAGAGCTCGCAGCAAACTCTCATTCACAGCCCTGAGACAACACATAATAACAATGTATGTGTTCATTATGATGCACTGCCTGCCTGCTTCCTGCCTGCTTAATTATAATAAATGTGTTCATTCGTTCGGCCATGTCACAAAAATCTATATTAAGTGACAACCATACCTTTAGGTCAGGTACGTATATAACATAAGAGTATTTTATTTGACTTATATTCTGTAGAAGTTCATGTGATAAAGTAGTAGAATGTTGGCACATTTTCTTTGAGAGGAAACTCATACCTCAGCCCACACTATGTTAAGTTAAAATGATTTCACAAAGCAAGCACCCACATCTAATTTTAAGGAAGTCTACACAGCACCCAAGCACTCACTGTCACTCGATGTATTGTTTGATAAATGACTACCAGGAGCTGAGAAGAATATCTGACAATTTGATGACGCTAAGTGGACTGAAAGGGGCGACAAGGTCTCTGAAAAATCAGTTTGGCTCTCACCACAGAGTGGTGACTCAGCGATGGCCAACGGTGGACTTCAATCAATCGCCGAGGTAACGAGGCGGCCGTGGCGTTTCTCATCACAGTGTGAAATGTCATCTGACGACCAAGTGAGGGTTTGGATGGAAACCAATAAGTTAAACTTTCACTCTGTCATTTTGCAAAAGTGAAGCATTACAGGAAGTAAAGCTGCTATGCCTATTATTGTTTTGTTTTTCTAGCACAAATTTGAGATTTCCACCTCATATTTTATGTTGGTCTGAATGCTACACATTGAATTGTATTTGAGCTTCAGAACGATGTGACTCAGGATGACTATACAGCCTGTTTGTTGTAGAGGTCATAGCTTTGATTTTGTAGTGGAGTGGCACATCCTGATTGGAGAAAACTTGTCACTTAGGAAGTCTGTACTGGGTATTAAAGTCTTATAATTTAAGGCCTGCCGTAACAGTTCACTGAGAGATATTGAAGACACCATAGGGTCGGGCCTTGGAAGAAAGGTTTGATGGACACACCTGAACTCAGCAGCTTGAATTTGGAATGTTCTCTTGGTTTCATCAATACTTCAGTTACACCTTGTTTTATTTGGGGGTTTCTTACAGTTGCAAGTTGCAAGAAAATTATTGGCAGCTTTGTGGGTATCTTAGATTGATTCAAGGAACGCAACCTTGTTAAGTATTCTTAATATTTTAGCCATTGGCTTATTCTGGGCTTGGGAGTTCACGTTTGGAAATTCAGGCTCTGGTTGATTGTAACAACGGACAGTATAAACAAAGACTGATTCCAGTTAATGACCTAAAGGCATGTTTTTTTAATTTATTCATTATTAGTCATTTATCATATGCTCTTATCCAGAGCGACTTACAGTAAGCACAGGGACATTCCCCCGAGGCAAGTAGGGTGAAGTGCCTTGCCCAAGGACACAACGTCATTTGGCACAGCCGGGAATCAAACCAGCAACATTCTGATTACTAGCCCGATTCCCTAACCGCTCAGCCACCTGACTCCCCTCATGTTTTAATGAACTACTAACAACCAAGATCCCTAGTAGACAGTATATTCTCAAGTCATTCTGCAGTATTTTCTTAAACATGAATGATACGATGACTTTTGCTTGTACAATCACTGCATGATCTGTATACCGGTCAGTCTTACACCTGGACTGCTAGCTCACCACTGTGTTTCTTTTCCCTAGCAGGTGAGGCACAGTGGCATCTGTACTCCTTGCTTCAGGATCGTATTCCTATAATAGAATGATCTGGCACTTTTCCATTGGAGGCAGAAGTGATGGACTTGTTTCACTTGATGTCAGTGTGGCAATCTAGAGGAGAGCAGGGAATTACAGGTTGGCATTGTTTCAATTGGCAAGACTACAACAAAAAAAGATTCAAAGAGATGTTTCAATCACCCGAAGGGGAATTTAAATGTGGATGTCTATAGGGATCATTGGAGTTCCATTAGGTTTAGTGCAAAAGTGGCTTTGGAGATGTGTTATAAATCACCTAACAACTGCATTTGGTGATGAGGAACCTTCTTTCAGAGCTGAATGGAAAACAATAAGATGGAGCCCAAGGCCCAGTACCTCTCCTATCAACGACATACATTGTCCACGTCCAACATGTCCGTGGGACTTCTTACATATTATGATGGGAGCCTTAAACATGCATGATCCTCTGTGGCCTTCCATGACACACTGCTTGATTCAAGTGCAGCTCCACATCACAGCTCGTTCTCTGCCACAAAACTGGGATCCTGAAAGCTAGGGACGGCCTTGTGTTGGTTTGTCAGGAAACATTTGCGGTAACCAAGTCTAACTCCAATTCCCATCACCCTGTGAAGGTGAATCCCAGATGAATCTTACCACTGAAACAACACATGTATTCCTCTATGGAAGATGAGGGATTTTAGAATACAAACGCTGTACAAAGCTTTCATCATGCCACCAGTCAAGTCATGGTCCTATTTATAGAACTGGGATTGATCTAGTCTGTATGTGTTTGTGTGTGCCAGTATATGCTGGTGTGTGTTGGTGTGTGTGTGTTTGTCAGTGCGTGTGTGTGCATCGGAGACGATAAAATCTCCAATAAAGCTTGGGTAGTGGCACTCTCCTATGCCCATGGGCTGAGAGCATGAGAGGACGGAACGCAGCGCGGGGGCTCTCCAGCCCCGGACGCCTGCAGCCCTGTGATCCATCAGCACAGCTTAGTCTTCCTCCACTGTTCAGCACTGGCATACACACACCACACTGAATGGAAAAACAGGATGTATAACTCTGCTGTTGATGGTGGTTCATTACCTCAGCGGCAAACTGCAAGTCCTCTACTGTACAGACATCCTGTGTAAGGAGGGTAGGGATGTAAAACGCATCAACAGGATTGTTTAGTAAATAATAGAATGATTAAAAACAAACATTGCATGCCAATTCTGATATTTCTTGCTTGTCTTTGTGTGAGGGAGTTGTCAATGGGGATGTGGACAAGGTTTCTCTTGCTCTATAGTTTTTTTCCACAGCTCATCAGTGTGGGAAAAAATCCAACTTAATCAACACCAACAAAGATGAAAACGGTGTTGATTTTGGAACCTGCTGAGATGAGAGAGAGGGCAGGATTAGAAGCCATTCTGGACGCTGTGGAGAAGCCAGGAAGTCTGTCTGAAACTAGTCTGTGCTATCAAAGTTCGTCCTTATTAAAGGATCGAAGAAAAGTCTTTGAAAATATTTGACTATCCATTCAATTAAAGGCTTCTCTCGAGCTAACCAAACTGGAAGGACCCTTGCTCGTTCCTGCAGGAGACTCACCAAGTGAGGATGTGTGACCTTTCCACTCATTGCCACCTGTCTGCTGAGGAGGCCACTAGCGCCATGTCTGTCTTCTTATCTTTTCCACACCTGTCCTTTAAACCTCCGTGGCCTGAGCCTCAGTCAATCCAGCAATAACACGCTGACTTAATCCATCGAAATCCATGTGGCAACAAGATAAGTCTTTAACACTTTTACATTTCCAACAAGAAAGGGTGCCCTGGAATGTTTGGAAGTGGCTCCTCGCCAGTGTTGCTTCCCTTATCTTCAAGATAAGTCTTTCCATGTTTTTAGTTTGGTTCCGTTCCGTTGTTTTTTATCACTCTGTCCAATGGTTCCGTCTGAAAGACAAAAAGGATTTGGATGTACTTCATCTCCAAACATAATATGATGGCTGTAAGGTTGTTTAGTTAATTATGTTATGTTTCTATGCAAACAGAGACAGCAGGTAGTAGTCAACGGACTGGTCAGTCACTTTATGTTGCAATACAAGACACTTGACACAATTGAACGCTGATGAGTAGGAACCCACTTCTATGCCGCCTCTTCGTGTGTTATGAAGAACTCACAGAGTAAAGAAGAACGGTTTTCAAAGTGCCAATACTGACTTAAAGAGTGCTTCATCACCGTTTACCTAAAATCCAATATGTCATTGCCCTATTACAGTAAACATTTGTCAGCAACATTGTTCTCCTCATACGGAAAGTGCTGCATCAGAGAATCTTCCCTGGCTACGCTAATGCCTCCAGGCACAAAGGGCCTCTATCTGCCCATTGATCGGGCCCTATTCAATAGACTGAACTGCTCTACATGAGACCAGTGAGAAACTTGTTTCAAAATCTACATGTGTAATGCTGTTTTGCTAGGAGAAATCAATTCGGCATGGATCTTTCACTGTCAGTGTTCAAGTTGTTCATTTGGCCACGTTGAGTGTAACTTTAACATTTCTGGGGGAATAATTTAAGTTAGAGACGAGCTGTTCTGTTTGGGATTCCTTGTAATGCAGCTGGATTTCCTGTATTGCAGAAACAAAAACAAACAACATTTGAATCTCCCAAGTGACAAGAGCACATAATGTTCTCTCAGGAGATATCATCGATTACATCATGAGAATATTGAGAGAGAAAAAAAAAGATTCCACCGTGTTTCTTTGGAAAGGCGCTTGTGAGAAGAGAAATGGAATTTTGCATGGTGTCTTTGTGGAGAGAGAGAGATTATGTGGCCTGTAATAGGCTGTAGAGAAGAGGATTTCCACCTCTCCCTGTAGAATGCGACACTGGCTGGAGATTGGAGCTGGTGTAATGGTATGCGGAACAGTGACAAATGGCGTCTTTTACAGTATCCCGAATCATCCCTCTGACTTTGCCTCTACCCTTGACATTAACCATCTGAGTCCAATGTTTCTATATATTTGTGACCGATAATGGCAGAAGGTGCTACATTTAGAGCTACAGCTTTTCTGGGGGCGTAGAGAGATGTTCGTTGGACACTGTTAGAAACATAGCTCATATGACGCTGTTGTACTGTACATGTGATGAGCCTGGAACATGAGTAGTTTCAAATGTAATGTAATGATGTTAACAACAGGCAATTTCCCTCTTTTACATACGAGTATGTCTTTCTACCCTTTCTCTTCTCCCCTGCATCTCCCTCTCTCTTTCTCTTTCTCTCAGGGTGTCTCTCTCCAGACAGACTGATCTCTCTCTCCCATCTCTCTCTCCCTCTCTCTCTTCCCCCCGCCATCTCTCTCACTTTTTCTCTCTCTCCCTCTCTCTCTCCCCCCTGCCATCGCTCTCTCTTTTGCTCAGGGTGTCTCTCTCTCCAGACAGACTGATCTCTCCTGGTACATCAGGGCCAGTCTGTTAGGGCTGTCTGTCAGACCCTCCTTCTCAGCCAGTTCTGTTATCTCCACTGAACACATGTCCACCAGCACTATTACACACTGACTGCTAATGGAGCACAAGACTGAGGACCTCTCTCTCTCTCCCGCTCTCTCTCTCTCTCTCTCTCTCTCTCTCTCTCTCTCTCTCTCTCTCTCTCTCTCTCTCTCTCTCCTGCCACTGGCTCTGTGTAAGAACACTCACAATATACACTGGCCTTCTCTTACCTTCTCTCACTGTGCAATAACATAACTCAAGCATATTGTTGCAAAGCATCAACACATCCAGTGGTGATCCTGGCTCAAGAATAAGTTTAGGATTAGTTCATAAAATACTTGTTAACTGTGGATTATTGACCCGACACACGTTCAAAATGTTATGCAGACTAATCATTTTTTACCCTTCACTATCAGCAGTGGTACTGTGCATTTAAAAAGACCAGTGGTAGGCCCTTTGATGACAATATTATTCAGTTACTGTACGCTCTGCATCTTAAATGAGCTCTCCCCCTCTCCATCCCACTCTCTCTCCCCCTATCTCTCTCTCCTCTCTCCCCCCTCTCTCCTCTCCCACCCCCCTCTGTCTCTCTCTTCTGTGAATACAGTTTTCAGATCTTCCCTCCGTCTCCACCAACCCTCAGGATCACAGTGGGAAGCGTGGTCCCGTGATCTAAGGGCAGCATTTGGGATCAGACAGGATTGTCACTCCTCTGGATCCCCCGCTGATTCTCAACCCCTCTCTCCATCCCTTTTGTCTTTCTTCACATCAGTGTTTTGTTTTTCTTTCCAAAACTCGTTCGTCTTTCGTTTCGGGGATCTTTCTTTTTCTTTTACTTCTTGCCTGGCTTCCCTCCCTTTACCTCTTCGTTTTATGCCTCTATTACTTTTCAAACACATCAACGTCTTACGATGGTTCAGTTGTCCAATGTTGTAGGGATAGAGGACCCCTGTAATGTGTAGCACAGATTTACAAAATGGAATCTAAAAAACCTTCCTGAGAAAGCACATACAGGTACTGACAATGTTTTCTGTTTCCTGGCTCAGGCCTGCTAAGCTTAATCTAACCAGCACATTCATCTTTAGTTACTGCCTGCAGCTATCCCCTCATTCTAAATTCACAGATCCAATTCTTAATAAGAAATAAAGATTATACCATGCTGATTAATGAAACAATGAGAGGGTCCCAATTATACAACTTCTGATAATAATGTATTGTATGCTTTGCCAGTAATACTAAAACCGGAACAGAAGCATGAAAACTGGCTGAGTAAACAATCATTTCTATTTATTTCCTGCTGGCTGTTTTTATAAAATGTGGAATGTGCTGTGCTAGATCAACCTGGCCAGGCTAATGGGGATTACTGGAACCTCTGGCTGAACAACTCACATTAATGATGTGTGGGCTTTCACAAGCCACAGGTCTACCTGCTAACAGCTACCTGCTCCCACCTAAATGCTACCTGCTAACTGCCACCTGCCAAATGCTACCTGTTAACTGCTCCCTAATAACTGCTCCCTGCTAACTGCTCCCTGCTAACTGCTCCCTGCTAACTGCTACCCGCTAACTGCTCCCTGCTAACTGCAACCTAACTGCAACCTGCTAACTGCTACCTGCTACCCGCTAAGTGCTCCCTGCTCACTGCTCCCTGCTAACTGCAACCTAACTGCAACCTGCTAACTGCAATCTGCTAACTGCTCCTTGCTAACTGCTCCTTGCTAACTGATAACTGCTAGTTGCTGATACCTGCTGCCTGCCTATTCACAGTGTCCTTCTGAACCTGTAGGATACTTTTTCATTTGACGTGTCACCCTACCAGCCTTTTTTCAGGAGATATTTGAGGACATGCACTAATCAAAGCTGCTTTGTAGTCACAGCTTAGACAGGCTTCATATAATTTTCATTTGGAGTGAAGTATATTTCTCTAATTGATTTTATAAACATATCGTTGCAGACATCTTTAATCAGTCTGCTGTTCATGAGATACCATCCCACTATGATT
>NC_085032.1:7764636-7812136 GCF_963692335.1 Osmerus eperlanus | reverse complement strand
CATTGATAGCATGGCTTGCATCTAGTTAAAGTGCTCTTGCCCTTCAATATGTTGAGGTTCACAGGAAGGTCAGTGAATAACCATCCACATCGACAATATTGAAGTTACAGCAGCTTGGCTAAGTAACAGGAACACGTTCCGACATGTGTTGGCTATTTTTCAACAGTACTGTACACTTTTCTCATTTTTTGGTCCGGACATTTTTTCCCCAAATGTTTATTTTTATTTTTCAGGAGGTTGTGATATTTCATTGTATACTACTCAAATGTGACAACCCTTGATTTGTGGACATTCATTGTTTTTTAGAGAGAAGATGTGGGATGCCTTCCGAATGGAAGAATGATCAAGGATAATGCTGATCAACGATGCTTTTCTGATTGTTTGCACAATTGGTTTGACACTACAGATGAAATCATGTCTTAACTAATGGACACTTCTCCTCCCTGCGGCAGCCATGAATCTCCATCTGACTTATCTACTCCCCCAGTCAGAGACTGCAGCATGAGCAGACTAATGTCCTTCAACTGAGTGACTTCAACCATTTTCTCCAGACCGCACTGCATCCGGTACTGTGCTGTCCCACAGACTCATCACTCTCTCCACCTCTAGCTTCACACAGACACTGTGAGGGTATACCGAGTTCTCTGAGGATAAAGGATCCTTTTATGACATGGAAAGCTCTGGAACTGAGGCAGTTTTGCAGACACTGCCAATGGAGCGGAGAATGACTTCTCTTAAAGTATCCTCTGACTGTGTGCTTCAGAGAAGAAGCAACAAAACGTAGCATCAGTCTTGATGCAAAGGGTTAGGGTAGAAAATAATGCAAGCGGCCATATTCACTGTGGAGATCCCAGGCCCAAAAGAATGATTTTTGTTATTCTCCTTTAGAAGGCTCATTAGTCAATCCTGTGTGTTCAAAGCAGCGAAAAAAAACCTTCCATCTGTATTATTCACGGTGGAGAGAATGCATAAAACAGTCATTCAATTCAGTCCCAAAACAACTAGAATTTCAACAAGCAAAGCTATTTGGATAACATGAGTGGATCATTTGCAAATTATTTGCAGAGTTATGGCAATTTTTTTTAATTTATAAGATGCATTCACCATTGGTGAAATACTTGGTATTCTGGAATGGTATTTTTCTTGTTCAGCTATGGGTTATACATTTGAATTCCTCCCTAACTGTAACCTGGTGCCACATCGTTAAACTTGAATATGTTTCCCGGAAAATTTCACACTTTGCCAACATTATTGCAACAGCAATAATCACAAAATAAAGCAACCTTGTTTACACTCCTGATACCTATCACCTGGGAGCCAGTCACAATTTCCCATTACCGGGTTTAAATGATTACATGAAGAAATGTTTGTTTATACAGATAAATATTTAAGGTCAACACGTAAATTAGTAGTTTAGAGTTGCATCACAACAAAGGCCTTGGTTAGACCAGCCTGTGGGTAATGCTTCAGGGGGATCCTGAGAGCTCATCAGAAAACAGGAGGATGAATCCTACTGTATTACACTTACGCTGTATCAAGCATAGGTTGTTTCTAACTCTCACAACGCAGTCCCGTTGAAGTCTACAACAATGGTTTATTTCTTCTGTTGTAAAGATGCAATTTCGGACCCCGAAATTCAACCTGAATCGCATGATTTGAGTTCAGGTTTCACATGGGGAAAGGCATCCGATGTGAAATAGAAGATTGTGCAGTCTGAACATGTAGGAATGCTAATATTCTGTACCTTGTTCAGTGTACCTCATATTTGGACATCAAAGACTATTTTTTCTGTCTTTTTATCATCTCTCTCTGTATTTCTTTGTCTCTCTCTCTCTTTAGCTCTCTCTCTCTCGCTCTCTCTTTATCTCTATAGCTCTCTCTCTCACCTCAGCCACACCATCCACACAAACAAATTACCAGTTGTTGCTCCTGCCTCCTGTCTGACACCCCTTTCAGAAGCTTTCTAAAGTTTGGAGCTTTTGTTTGTGAAAGGGGAACTTGGTGCTCCAGTTTCCATAGCTTTCCTTGCTAGATTATGACGAGGTGACAGTGAGCAGGCCCAGTGTTACCTGATTGATTGGTTCAGACCGAGGTTGTGGTGACACCCACAAATAATCTGGCCCAACTTTAGGAGACCAGCCTCTGTGATGTGTCGTTAAGGATTTGGATTAGGTTTTATTTGTCTTTACCAAAATAAGAGAGAATAGTGCTGGATTACATGAAAAACACATTTTATAATGCAGCAAACATATTCCACAGTCCCATGGCAAAGGCACATTTTGTCCCATTGAGATGTGAGTGTGTTTGTGTACAAGGGTGTATACATGTGTTTGTGGAGGGGTTTTGACACACAGAGCCAGGAAGGAGAGAGAAAAAGAGGGGGGGAGAGAGAAAGAGAGAGAAAGAGAGGAAAAGTGGGAAATTGAGGGAGGTCCTCAGTCTTGTGCTCCATTAGCAGTCAGTGTGTAATAGTTCTGGTGGACATGTGTTCAGTGGAGATAACAGAACTGGCTGAGAAGGAGGGTCTGACAGACAGCCCTAACAGACTGGCCCTGATGTACCAGGAGAGATCAGTCTGTCTGGAGAGAGAGACACCCTGAGCAAAAGAGAGAGCGATGGCAAGGGGGAGAGAGAGAGGGAGAGAGAGAAAAAGAGAGAGAGATGGCGGGGGGAAGAGAGAGAGGGAGAGAGAGATGGGAGAGAGAGATCAGTCTGTCTGGAGAGAGACACCCTGAGAGAAAGAGAAAGAGAGAGGTAGATGCAGGGGAGAAGAGAAAGGGTAGAAAGACATACTTGTATGTAAAAGAGGGAAATTGCCTGTTGTTAACATCATTACATGATGACAGAGCGATGGCAGGGGGGAGAGAGAGGGAGAGAGAAAGAGAGAGACAGAGAGATGAGTGGAGATGAGAGATACATAGAGAACACATAGAGGACATAGAGAGAGATGGGGGGAAAGAGGTGAGAGAGAGAATAGGAGAGAGAGAGGCAAAGAAGAAGAAAGTACAGTACAGAGAGAGTAGAGCAATGCACACCTTAGACCCTTAATGTCGTGGTAGTTTATATTTGTTGACAAAATAATGAAGCAAGAGCTCTTTGTGGGGTAATCAGTTCAAACAACAGTTGACAATGCTTTACATTAAGGTTACATTAAACTACCATTTACACTTCAACATGGTTTAGCGCAACCCTACAGTATATTATAGAGCTAAAACTTGGTATGGGGGGGTTGGGCTTTGAGGTTTAAATGGATGTTAACAATCATCTTGTTATGGTAACAACCTTCAACTGCCCCTGTTTCAAAGTCCACCTACCCTCACACCCCTCCCCCATACTGGCCTCCTTCTAGTAAACCTATAACACTAACATTCATTAATTACATAGCAATTTCAAAGTATCTGCAATGTTTTTTCTATTGCTATGTTGTTGCATGGTAATATTCCCTTTGTGTAAAGTGTTGAGCAAGATTTTTACATGACGCTTTTAAGCTTAAAGCCTACTGTACATCATCTTGTTTAATGTCTCTACTGATATACATCTGCAGCGTAAACTGAAGAGCCTTTATTTGTTATGAATTCTATAGTCACAACATGTTATAGAACAACTTATGTACACAGGTATGTATTTTGACGTTGATCCCACAGGGTAACTCAAGCATGAATACATTTCTGTAATCTGAATATATATCATGCAATGTGTCAGAACTCAAGATAGTCGAGTACAATGCATTTCTGGAACACACACACTCTTCACACATTACTACTGCAAGTCGAAAAGCTTGAAAATGACAAAACACTTATATTCTTTACGTAAATGATTACATTGCAAAGAATATTTGTCGAGTGTTGGCAGTAATGGAATCCAAATTGTATGAGCAAGAAGAAGTTCAGATGTAAAGCTGAAATATTCGTAAGAATGGGCATGACTATGTTCTACAAGCACTAGAAAGAAAAGCACTAGCAAATCCCAAGTTAGAGAAAGGAGACAACACTGTGTTTTGAAAGTACACTTGCAATTCAAACTATTTTTATTCCTTTGGGGTGGGACTGTGTAATGCAGTTCTTTCTTTTAATCTCACTTCACTTATGAATTGCATCTGTCTCTCTGGACGAGGTGATTCCCTTCACACATAACTCCACCCAAATTAAATCAATCTTTGTTGATATTGTGTTTTGAAGTAGAAAGAACTGCAGAGTCAGTAAATACGATTTCTTAGCAAATAATACTGAATAAACATGAAATATGAAATACACATCCACACAAAGGAGGTTCATATTCAGCATTCATATGTATGAGGACTTGATTAGAGAGAACACAACAACAACAGCTCATGGTAATTTCTCCATGAGGAGTTGCTGAAGGTCAGTAAGAGTATTGTTTGAAGTGTAATGAAGAACAGTTCAAGCAGAGAGTATTTTGGGGTCAGGTTCAGGTTCTGGTCACTTAGGTCTGAGTTAGTTAGCAGTGAAACAAATGATCAATTCCTAAGGGACATGGGTTAAGAGTGCAATAATTGGAAACAGAAACAAACTAAGTATGTTTTCTATCTTTCACGGCACAGTAAGTATGATATGGCTGTCCAATGTGAAAGGGCCATTTGTCTTCTTTTTTTTAAGAGCATTCAAACACACCTCAGAATAGAACATTTATTTTCAATTTAATTATGATTTTCCTGGAGAGGTATTGTTTTCATCTGTGAAGCATAGGTCAGGTGACCATACATAAACATGGTTTTGATTATATTTATAACTACTGTACTTTCCTTACTAAAAATGTATGGCTTTGGGCTAACCAATTTACCTGGACTCTAATTGACTCCAGTGGACACATACTCTCCTCACTGTAAGGAGTTGAATGTTGCTACTTTCTACAGTGTTTGTACTCTCTTGACAGCATGCTTAGCAAAATGGAAACAAAACAAATTTCCCACTGGTGGTGTAAAAACAGTGGAGCAAAGATTTTATTAATAAATATTTTTAATAGAAAGAAAAAAAATTGTGACTTTGTTGGCAGTGGACTATACTTTTAATTCGTTTTTACCACCTGGGTCTGAATATAGACGTTAAAAGGTGATATTTCAAAGTCTGGCTTTGTGAAAGTCTCTTTTGAGGCTTGTATCACCTTCATCAGAGCCAGCTGAATTAATTCATATCTATGTGGATTTAAAAGATTGATTGGTGCTCTCAATGGAGAATGATAAATTTAGAGCAAACATGAAGCTGGCACAACTGAAATGAAATACACTTTTAACTGGATTTTCATCCACCACGGTAACATATAAGCTTTTATACAAGCTCTTCAACCAAAGGTGATTTAATTGCTTCCAAAGGACTTATAGAACGCCACCCCCATCTGTCCCCACCACCATCCTTTGGGCATCGAACTTCCATAACAAGCATCTCGTAAGCTTGAAGGGCACATTAACCTGGTGTAAGACAACAAACTTGAATGCGTGATTGTGGTGCAAAAATTCCCTCCTGGAACGTTAGACTGAGGGACGTAAGACCTGGACGGAAGAGCTGACACCTGCCGCATCAAACCGACTTCGACAGAAAAGGGTAAGTCTAGGTTTTACCGAGCATTAATATCACCCGCATAACAATTTGTCATTACAACATCAGGATCATGTTACTTTACTATAGGTTGAAGATACATCCTACATGCCCTAAGGTGTATTGCTGAATTAAATCATTCTCATCAGGCATTTTAGTAGCTGAAATGTGTATTTGCATGTATCCACTCTCTATCAGAAGCAAACAAAACTAACTCAATTTTTGTTTTTTGGGGGTTGTGAGACAACATTATCCTAACATTCTTCCAAAACATGTCAATAACATAAAAGGTCTAGCAAGGCTATGGGAACACACTTTAAAATAACTTGAGAACCTTCTGGTTTGTCTTAGTTGGCACAAAGCAGTTGGCACAGCAGGTTGACATAGCTGGATGCTTGTCTTCACTTCTGGCTTTCTCTTCACATGCACCCCTAGGCCAGATGGAAGGATTTAGCACTGAACGGGAAAGGAATGAAAGAAAAAAAAGGGTGAATGACAAATCTTGTCGGTCTTGGAAGAGGGTGATAGTATTGCTTGGAAGGAAAGGCCATTGGCATGACGTCTCATGACCAGGTGGAGATAGGAGACAACAACAGACACAAATTGCCAGTGTAAAGGTCATTGTCATGTGGACACAAGGAACACGTTTCAGGGTCCCTGTTTCGGAGGAACAGAAAACAAGAACAGAAAACAAGTTTCATTTTTTTTTTATCTCTGCTGTTATGCTTTTGGTGCATATTGCTTTTCTACTACATTCCAAATGGCTGATTGAAACACACAGTATTGAAATTAAAATCTCACACTTTCCCAGTTTAATTACTTCGACAGTCATTTCACGTTTATTGCACTCGGAACAGTAATTGTCATGGCCCAGGAAAGAAAACATCCGCTTTGTCTTGTGGAAAATGTTATTATGTACACTGTATGCTTGTGTTGTTTTATTAAGGTTCGGATGGTACCTATTTATGATTTGTTTCAGGCCACATGTTGTCATTGTATTGGGGAGTACGGAAGACTGGTGAGGCATTTCATGATTATGACATGAGGAAAGCCAAGTCATTAAAGTGTGCCAGTTCCTCAATCAATACTCTACCACTTGGCCACATTGTTAAGAGTCTTGTAAAAATATAATTTCATTTTGTTCTGGTGGGGGTGCCAACATTGGGAGGGGGCAACATATTTTCATGTGAAGGAGTGGGGGAAGTGAGAGAGAGGGAATATAGACGATTAATAGTCTAATACCACACCGTCCACCTGCACCACCAAGCCCAAATGTACATCTAACCATGATCCTGTTAAATTGAGTTAAGATGTCCATAGTCTGTCATTAGATCATTCATGAACTAGTCTGTTTGTTGCCACGGATAGCTTTATGGGCACTGTCTTGTGATTCTGATGAAACACCGATTTTACATAGCACGTGTCCCCCGAGACAGAGGCTTATTCATCCCCAAAAAACAACATCCGCGAAAGGTACTGTGATGTACTCATAAATAGCCTCTGCTGGATCGAATGTGTCGACAGCTAACGCTGGCTAATGTTTCATGGTTGTGCAACAATCTCTCTGGCTGCGGCCTGCCTATTTCCATTCCGGCTGGCTGGCGTGTGTGTGCCTGTATGTGTGTGTGTGTGTGTGTCTGTGTGAGTGTGTATGTATGCCTATATGTGTGTGTTTGTGTGTCTATGTGTGTGTGTTCCTGTGCTGTGGTGCTGAGCAGTAGAAACAGCCTAAACTTTGCTGATGGATCTCAGGTCTGCAGGCATCCGGTTCTGCCGAGCCCCGGTGTTACGCCCAGCTACCCCCGACCTTGGTGCCACCCTCCAGCCCAGGTGTACGGCTTGGAAGGCAACTATTACAACCCTTTCTGGGAACTCTTGAGCTCATTATAGTTCCGCGCCAAACAGGCGTAGGCTTGGAATACATGCGTCGGTCGTTCAGGATCCAAGTCCGCCAAGCAATAAGCGCAATGTTCACTGGCGCTTCGCACAAAGCCGGAGTCGAGACGTGCCCTGATGCATGTAAACAAATGGAGAGACAGAGCGCTGGGTGCTGAACAATCCTGAATAGGAGAGGAGGCAAAGATTTGCTCTTCGAGTCTCGTACCGTGTAAATATAGCTGATAACAATGATAAATGCAACCAAGAAAGTGTGGAGTTGTCCTGTGTCAGAATGCATCAACGTTTGCCAGAATTCATGCACAGCTGGAGCTCCCATCTGCAGTAAACATTCAGGAGCGGACATCCAGACATGTACATTTCTGACTTCGTCGTTTAGAGTTTACACATTTAAACTATGCAGGCCAAGGCTTGCCAACCCTGTTACTTGACAGTTATACCATCCTGCAGCTTTTCATTCCAACCCTTATAACCAGCACACCTGTTTTTATTGATTAGCTTGTTGACAAGCTGGATCTTGTTTGTTACAACTGGGTTTGGAGTGGAAACCTACAAGAGGATAGATCTCAAAGAACATGTTTATAGGCCCACTGTCTAGGCTGTTTTCTCTTTATTTATAAAGAGCAGTGGCTGTTTAAATAGAACGGCTACACGGATGTTGAGTTGCAGGTAGCAAAAGCCTTTGTTTGAACCCTATGTTTAGACCGTCAAAAAGAGCTGCACTCCTTTTTCACACCGGTAAACTGAAACTCTCTGCACTTCCTGCCAACCAGAAACAACCCCAGACGATTCTCTGCTCTCCTGTAGACACCAAAGGTAACAAGTTCCACCACACTGTGTCCTGAAGCAAGCTACAGGAGGGTACAGAAGGTTAGATTGTAGCGTATACAAATCTTCCAACGGACGACATCAGAGCCGCCGAAGATTCACTGTGCATGAAGAAATCAAATTTATTTCTCATTTATATATAAAACTATCAGCAATGCTTTTCACATTTTTCCCCCAGATATATCTGATACATAGGTGAGTTAGGAATCATGTGCGTTATGTGCTGCAATGGTTGACCAGAAAGAGGCACCTAAGAAGAAGTTAACTGTTAATATAGAACGGCCATGTGGCCATGAACTAGCTCAGGCCAGTCCACTCCTGGTCTTCACAGAGGTGACACACACAGTCTGTGATGGCCTCTACCCCAGGTGTCTCTCTGTACCCTTCTGTTGACTACAGGGAACATTAATTGTCTGTAATCACGATGGACCAGAGACAGCCTAAGGAAATGACCTCTCGCTCTCTCTCTCTCTCTCTCTCTCTCTCTCTCTCTCTCTCTCTCTCTCTCTCTCTCTCTCTCTCTCTCTCTCTCTCTCTCTCTCTCTCGCTCCACTGTGCTGTACAAAATGAAAGCACTTGAAGAAAGCTCTTCGAAAATGACCAAACCGTGGGCAGATATCCCAATTCTGACATTCATCTGTGAAGTGCAACTCTGAACTACCATTGTGGTAGTTCATCATTTGGAGAGACGCGGAGTGCAGTGTCAATGCTTTATTTTCTGGTTTCCTTCCAAGCTGATTGTGGGTCAGACCCTAACCAGCTGCAGGGAGGAACAGCAGGATTGTCCTGTTAGTGTCTGATTGATTCAAACCCACTGTTTGGCCAGTGCTGTGTCACCACTCTGTGTGAAAGCCCCCCCAAAACTCTGAGACCCTGCTCTCTTGTGTCTGTTATTTCAAACATGTTGACACATCTTCAGTGTTATCCAGCAGTGCTTTCCAATTAATTTGGTGATAGGTGGAAAGTAGCATTGGTGTTTGTACGATGTTAATCTACCGAGGCACAGGCACTTGACTACCATGGAGCAGACTAATTACATTTGGATTAGCACAAAGCATCTTGAATTTATTCACACCTAGTGGCAGATTGAAACATGATTGAACTTTGAAAAATAAATCAGAAAGAACTTATATTATTGACCACCGTTCTTGCTGTAATTTGGATCCTATTTTTGGCTCGTATATATTGAAGGAAACGTAATATAAAAAAACTCCGGAATAAGTCAAGATCTTAGTTTTGTCTGTTTTCATTGGTTAAGAAGCACATTTTGTCCACTCTTTTGTGGTCTGAAACACACAATGTGCTTTATATCCCAGACGGGAAACATTAAAACTCTGAGTGTGGTATAAACCACAAAGGACATGCACAGAACTCCTCGTTGTACATGACTAATCGAGATAAGGCACACCAATATTGCAAAAGCAGACATTTTAAAGACCATACACGGACACCTCTGCCGACATTAATAGAAATTGAAACCTTTGCAAACCTGATTTGTCTGACATTTGAAAAATGTATAGCTGCGATGGCAAGATTGACACCTCTGTCATGTTGTTGCCGCAAGAATAAAAGTGTGATTATATTCTGGGTTTATCTGTCTTCCCCTGCCCCCTGTGATTGAATTTTCATCACATTGCCAGTCCTTGCAAAGGCTTACTCGTTTAGAACCCTTATCACAGCTTACTTTCAACCTTACCAGCTAGGTCTTTGTGGGGGGAAAAATATGTCTGTACTCTCTCTTTGTCGCTCTTTTCACAGACTCCCTCTATTCTGCCTCTCTGTGGCATTGGCGACTACAGTTGAAAAACTTCAGACTCAAGAGAGGGTCCTCTATACCTTAATTAAACTTAGACAATGGACTTCATCCTTTTTGCTCCTGGCTTGTGTTCGCATCAGGTCCAGGCCTAGACTGGCAGGACTTTTTAAGGACTCGTGAATGCAATCTTTATAAATCTGCATTCCTTTCATTTGTTTATGACTCAGGCTTCCCCCAGGCATATCCGAGGCAATAACTCATAGTTGAGGGAGAGGAAGAGCAGTCCATATTCAAGTATCTCAGAGTAGGAAGAAGTCTCTGTGATTGATAGCGAGTTGTCACTAATGGCAAAATAATAAAGGTGTGCTGAGCCACTGGGATGCCAGACAATCAGCAGCATCCACAAAGAAAATAATTAATTACATGTCTCATTGCCAAAACAGTCAGTGGACCACCAGGCTTCTCTATTCTCATTCTCAGCTCTGCCTTCTCTGTCCTTGAAAAGTTTGCTTTAAAAGCTCTGGCTCTCCAGGGGATGCCACAACTGGTTCAGAGGAGGGCGGAATAATTAAGTTGTGCTACTTCACACAACATAAAGAGGACTACATGAGCTTTTGTTAAAATGGCTGCTGACAAAGAAAAGTTTGAAACTGACATGACCTAACCGTGACCTTGTTGACCAGGGAGACAATAGGGATGTTTGTATCCAGTTTCCCCCCAGTGAGGGGACCGTCAACGGATCATGCAGTCCACCAGTCCTTCTAAAGCTTCCTAATTGAATCTCCATCGTAAGGCAAAACGAGTTTTTGCTGAGAGCAGCATGAGTGTTTCATCATGGCAGAAGACACAGGAGAAGCCCAGTAGGGAGTAAACAAAACACCAGGAGAGAGAAGCGGAATATTGTCGAGCGAGGAGGAATATAAACAAGATAGGCTTTAATACCCTTTGTGTGAGAAAGCAAAGCCTCGTATTTCAAACAAAAGCTATTTACACCATGATAAAGGGATCAAGATACGATGAATAGCAAATGGTTGTCAGTCAAGATCACGTCGTACAGGATTACTGCTAATATCTACTGTACTCTTTGGTAGTAAAACTGTCGAAGTGCTCTTGGGACATTCCAAGTTCCATCGATAGTCTGCAGAGCTTCCTACAAGGACAGTAATACGTACGTTGCCATCATCAACTGGCAACTGTGTACATTACCGATGGGCTGGTTTGTCAATCCAACACAGTATCTAAATGTTTTTGATAAACACTGACTTAGTATTTCTCAGTAAGCCCCTGAGATCCGTATATTATTGTCTTCTCTAAATGATGAGAAATAGATCATTTTAGAACTGTCCATGCTTCCTTTGGTAGCAATTACTGTGTAAATAGAAGTGGAAGCAGTAAGCACCCTGACTTAGCAGGGCTGACTGAACAGTGATGGTCGCCGTAGCTCTTAGATCTAATTACCCGACCTTCCTGCACCTGTGATCTCCTTTGAAGATTGCTGCTTTACAGGCACGATCAGAGCGAGTCTGCAGGGAAGTCACTCTCATCCAGGTCACGTTCAGGGGAATGTAGAGACCTGGGTGGTGTTTCTATCTCTGCCTACTTTGTGTAATTATCTGTATATTATCTCAGTTTTTTATTTTATTATTAGAATTTGTTTTGTTGTTTACAATTTGCCAACTCTCATCAAAAGCCGGATATTCTTTTATAGAAGATTTTTTTGCATTCAACTGCACTTACCGTTAATGGTTCATTTACACGTGTGTCATTGTCATTGAACAATGAAGAAATTGCAAAAACAGAATTGAATGGCTTTTCTCAAATCTGTGTTCAAAGTTGTTTTAAAACTACAGTAAATTTAGTTTAAAAGCTCCATTGTTGAACAGTCTACTCACTGATTTGCTTTTGGAGTTACAGAGAATGCTTCTAACTGGAAAGAAACATTAGACCCAATCCACATCTCTTGTGACATGGAAGTGTTTGGTATGGTAGTGTTTAGAAAAATAAAATATGAATGCACTTTATAGACTCAACTCTCTGTTGAATAATGTTTCAATGTGCTGCTCAACTTATGCAAAAAAAGAAATAAAACAATTATTCTCAGCATCTGTTTCCTCAAGAGTGATTACTTTTTTATAGAGAATATCTACTCATTAGTGATTAGTCAGACTGGGTAAGGGAATTCTGCTATTAGCATCAATATATTCTCTATTCTTTTCTAATAAAGCCAGTCCCTGTGCCTAACATTGGAGACAAACTCAATCACTGTAGAGTTGCAGTGTCTTTGTCATTTAAATGTGCAGTGCATAATTGTATGAATATGAATATTTTAAAGTGAATATTATGGGCAGTTAGAACTGGCTTTGGCTTTGAGATGGACATGACAAGTAGTGTGTTACAGTCGCACCAGAGTAAAAAATGTATGTACCATAACAAAAATAGAAAAAAACGAAATAAAAGTATTATAAAGGTAGTTAGAACTACAATTTAATGTCTGTTAAAGTATGTTTGACATTATTAACAGTTTATCGTCAAAACACAGACTTTCACAGAACTGTGAACCCAATGACACGGCATTCTCATCTGCAAGAAGACGTCAATAAGCAAATCAAACCAAGGCTTTGCATTCAATGAAATTCAAGGCACTTGCTATGACACCCATCAGGTCAGATGCACTAGAATAGTAATATAATAGTAATAATATAAAACGTAATTTGTCCATGTGCACAATTTTATGTGTATCACATACCACTAATCCAAGTTATTGTGGAGGTTTGCATGAAGATCATTTGAACAGCACAGCCTTAAATCAAGTGTTGTACATTGCAACTCAATCCTGAATACATTTGGCTCACAATTATGTTTGTACAGACTTTTCGTATGGTGACGCCCAAGGTACTAGGAGGATCATAATTACATTTATGATTGATTAATGGCATGAATAATTCAGCTTAGTTTTTAATTACCTATGAGAAAATGCTCAAGATAATTGAAAAAAGTGCCTCCTTAACTTTCCAGTAATTGGCTTTTTCTGGGTCTTTAGTCTCGACGTACAAGTTCAACTTTGCAGGACATTAAGGCATCACCTGGATATTGAGATGAAAAAAAGAACATTATATGTCTGAGAGTAAGCTATGAAACCAGTCAAAAAGGCTCATCACATTCGGTTTGACTCTTTCTTAAACATCAAATTATATTACCGTATCAAACTATAGATCATGCTTTCATTGAATGTTTTAAAAATGTCCCTCTTGTCGTTCAGCTGACACCATGAACTTTATCCTCCAAATTAAAACAGGTAACTATAGTTTGTACTGTAACAGGTTACTATAGTGTGTTTTCATTTACTTCACATCTAGAAAGACAATGCTTTTCAAATCAGGAACGGCATGCCTCTCCATCTCCAAACATGTGTGGTTGCCATGGTTATTCAGGAGATTCTACTACTGGAGAGGAATGTGATTGGGTTCTTGGTGCATTATGGGCCAACAGAACACTTTGGGTTTCAGGTGTATTACATACACAGTACACAATTTCCTTTTACTTTAATGTACTTGATGGAAAGATGTGGGATAGGACACAGATGTCTGCAGATGTTCACAAAATTGAGAGTGCCTTGCTTCATAGAGCATTCAGAAAATACTACATAATGACCACTAATTCTTCATGTAATACAGTGTATTGTAAAATAAATTATTAAAATGTAAACATACAGGAGCACATTTAAGTGTTACTTAAAAATGTTTTTTAAGTAACACATTAAAAGCCAACAGACCGATATTGTTTTAGCCACACCCAATTAATTCCGCTCCAAGTCTTTGTCAATCCAATTTCATGCTCCTACGACCTGACAAAGTGCTTAAATTGTTTAGCATCTGTGCCTAAAACTTAAACAAGGCATTTATCGTTGATGGAGGTGCATTTGTCATCTCTATAAGTGTGACTCCATCTCACTCATTATCTTGAACCATTACAAGGTCCATATGGTCCAGATTGCATTGCAGTCGGGGTCCTGGGACAATGGCAAAAATAATGCCCAATAGCATATCGAAGAAGCGAGTTGCTATCATGCCCACTGTTGAAGTACCTTAAGGAGGGTACGCAAACACAAACAATCCTGGGACCCGCTTCACAGCGACAAGCTCCTGGGGTTGATGTTCTCTTGGGCCCTGTCGGTGCTCAGGTGGGTGCTCTGCCGGGACTTTTGGAATGGTGTTTGAATGTTCTCCCCATGCTCATATGGGTTTCCTCCACTTATAATTGACAAACATGCAGAACAGATTGCTCTGGCCAGGGCACAGGCGAGCTCTTGGATTGTGATGTGGCTGATGTGGCTGCCCAGTGCTCCTGGCTGCGCCTGAGGGAAGGACAGCAGAATGGGACGAAGGCAGAGACTCATTTCTCCGTGTGACGCCGTGGCATGCTTGTGCGTGTGTTCACATTGTGAGATCAAAAGGATTGTTTCTCTCTCTCACTCTTGCTTATTCCCTCTCTCTCGTTCTTCTGGCTAAATGTCCGTCTGACATCAAGCAAGACTTCCACCTGTGTGATGAGATGGTCAGCAGTCACCAGTTCACCTCAGTTCTCAGCAGGCAGGCACAGCTGAAACAGCCAAAAGTGTGAATGTCACCAGTATGATCTGGCCGATTCACATGACTGTCATTGACAACTGAAGCACGGCAGATGTGACCGTGTTTACAAAGAGAGGCTCTTATTCTTTGTGTCGGCATGGTTAGCATGCAAATGCGACTCTGTACCTTTTGCGTACGCAGCTAATTATTTGTGTTCATCAGAATATATAGTAGTGCGTTATATACCCAGCTCTGTGTCACGGATCACAATTAGGTTCACACTCAGAAGCAAATTCCTGTTCTTGAGATTCCTCTTTTTTTTTTATTAATTGGATGGAGGAAATGTTACGTGAGATGGAAGTGTGGCATGGAGTCAGTACATTGGCAAGGTGAAGCTTACTTAATGAGAAAGGTGTGTGAATGTATGCCTGTGTATCGATGTGCACGCTCTTAGAGGTGAACACATTTTTATAATGAACAGACTTTTGTTTACTTTCTTCGACACATCAGATCTAGCAGTTGGGGACACACAAAGGGCAGCAGGTGTTCAGTGAGAGGATGAGAAACACCTGTAATTGGGCCTTCTCAGCAAACTGGCCGTTAGGGACAAAAGAAACACAGCTGGACTGAGAAACACAGTCATCGTCAAGTTTCACAGTGCAGTTGTGAAAGGCCTGTCATCAACCAATGTTGTAGGATACTACGCTTAGAACATCCGCGCAGTATTATCAGGATATTTAGCTGGCAGCATTTTGTCTCGCAAGAGCCGGGCCAAGCCTGATACAAATATCAGGCTTGGGAGTCAGTTGGCTGAGCGGTGAGGGAATCGGGCTAGTAATCCGAAGGTTGCCAGTTCGATTCCCGGTCATGCCAACTGACGTTGTGTCCTTGGGC
The DNA here is from genome assembly GCF_963692335.1 of Osmerus eperlanus. Taxonomy (NCBI): domain Eukaryota; kingdom Metazoa; phylum Chordata; class Actinopteri; order Osmeriformes; family Osmeridae; genus Osmerus; species Osmerus eperlanus. The sequence goes on along the minus strand of NC_085032.1, from coordinate 7,796,642 downwards.
AAGGCACTTCACCCTACTTGCCTCGGGGGGAATGTCCCTGTACTTACTGTAAGTCACTCTGGATAAGAGTGTCTGCTAAATGACTAAATGTAAATATTCAAAAACTATACCCAACATGGCAGCCAGCAACTGTCACTTTTCTAGTGAATAACAAGATGTGTTCCCCACAGATGTATCATCACTCATGCAGGTATTTTCACTCAAGGATGTTTTCATGCTCAATTAAAACAGATATCAGATCACTGTATTACCACTTAATGTCAAGTGTCATTATTGCATGTCCTGTCCTGAGCATGTCTGAATCTGTATTCCTATACAGAGATGCCCAAATCAACTCTGCACAGATAACAAACCTAAGCTTCAATCACAAATCATAAGCCTTGCCCCTGTGTCAAAAAAATACTGTAAACCTCTTCAAGTGATAATCCTTTAGAGTGTAGAGACTCGAGGTGAGTTATGCACCATCTTTAACTACTTGCACATTCTGTTACAGTCAGAAGGTCTAGGTTTTTGTTTTTTCTTTCAAAACACAGGCGGTGCACTCTTAATTCAACCATTCTACCAAGCCATGAAATAATACATGCACTTCAAGGAGGTAAGTGGTAAAGTAAAATCCGGGAGGGAGTCAGGTGGCTGAGTGGTTAGGGAATCGGGCTAGTAATCAGAAGGTTGCTGGTTTGATTCCCTGGCAGTGAAAAATGACGTTGTGTCCTTGGGCAAGGCACTTCACCCTACTTGCCTCGGGGGAATGTCCCTGTACTTACTGTAAGTCGCTCTGGATAAGAGTGTCTGCTAAAATGACAAAATGTAAAATATGTCGGGTGGGATGCAATGTGTTTCTTTTTATGGTGGCAGTGCTTTTAGTATGACTAACTGTAGCTCTGATCTCAACAGCACACCAAATGCCAAACCAAAACGAATTTTACCTAACCCTAATCCTAACCCAAGCCTAGCCTAGCATAGCCTAAACAAATCAAATCTGATCCAACCATAATCTATCCCTACCCCAACCACAGTCAGCACTGCAGGTTGTTGATTCTCTCCCTGAATGGGTGTCCAAGAAGTGATTTGAGAAGTAGAGTAAAATAGACTCAAAATCAAGAATTTGTTCCAAAAGATCCACATCCTGGTATCATGATTTGGACCCCAGCCATGCACATACACACGCCAGTCTGCCTGTCTTAGCCTCCCTGCCAGGCTCCTGTGTGGATCGGCAGAAGGTCAGCCAAGCCTGTGACTGGCGAGAGTGCAGCTGTTGGCAAGCCTGGGATTATTTACTCAAACCATGTTTTTAAAACTAATGGGTGTGAGTGAGGATGCCAAGGGGGTGCAGTGTGCGCAGGTTAATAGAAATGGAATGATAATGACACAGCCAAATGATCACATTTGCATGGGACAAGTCATGTCTTGTAATAGCTCTTGAAGGAACACTTTGCTGTCATATAAAAGACCTGCATAGGATATGTCATGCTCATGCTTCTTTTTCACTCAATTTTAAAGACACAATTGTGAGGCCTTCTGTAGTCCAATGGTTGTGGATCTTCAGTTGTGGTTCTTCCTGTCTATAACATGTCTGTTTGACTTGTACGTACACAAATATTGGTATGCATACTGAATATATATGTTTTTTTCAATTTGCTTGACTCAGTGTTCCTTGACACCTTATGTCATCATTGGACGAAAGACAAAGGCACGTGAAAAGAGATGCTAGTAATATTCATTGTACTGTGGAATCATCCGACACGTGCCATTAGCATTATACTTTCGAATTCTCGAGAAAGGCTTTGTGAAAGCCATTTTCCATATTACTCCACAAACCCTTTCATTGTTTCGTCTGTGCGTTCAACATTTATTTTTGACAGGATGGAAATATCCTTTGCCAGCAAATGCTTATTTGTGCACTCCATAATGTTACTGCTGGAATACAAATCCCTCATTGTGACGATAGCTGAAATGTATTTACTCGACATTGTGTATTAATTGGTGCAGTGGGAGCTTAGACTCTCTTGGCTCTCCTCAGCCTGGGCTTGGGCGGTGTAGGGAATTAGCGTTTCATGGCTAAATCAGAGCAGTTTAAACTCATTTTCCACAATAAAGCCTAAAATGCCAGAAAACAATCAAACCTTGAACAATGGTCTCATTGGGTCCCATGCCATGGTCTTCGTCTGCCCAATATTGCAATATGTGGTCAGCCTCAATGCTCAATTAACAGATGTGTTAAACTGATGTTTTCCATACAACGTGAACGTTAACTTCAGGTTACAAGAGATGGAGGTTATGGGGTGTCATCTGACTGAATTGTGGCCTATTGAAAATGTATATACATTGAGTACAGTATAGGTGAGTATGGAACGTATTCACTCCATGTGGAAATGACTTGAATGGCCATACAGATAACGTTTACATTGTGGTTGAAGATGTTTCTCTAATTATGAAATTATCTGTTTTTCCATTTGTGGCTAAATACTTCACAGAATCCCAAGTAATGAAATAATAACAATAACAACACTCCATAATTATGTCAGTTCTGCAGATATGAAATTATCCCATTGGTTTAACATTTTGAATGTACCAGTGTAGATGTTGTTTTTTTCAGCATTTTATTCTGCCTAGTTGAAAAAGAAGAGAACCACACTGAACCAAAACAACACAAACAAAACAAACACCTGTTATACAGAGCTACTGGGTACATAAAAGATTAGCACAGAGTCAGTTGATAAATGATGCACACGGTTATTGATTAATATGACTGTTTCTAAGGATGTCTATTCTGAGTGGTGAGAGAGCCACACTCTCTCATGCTGTCAGGCCTGCCCTGGAATCTCTTGGTTGTAAGTCTATGGCCAGGGCCGATATGGATTGTATATTCATGGCATTTACTGCATCAAGCTTGTCCGTAGTTACTGTACTTTAATTCGTAAGATAACGTTTTTGTATGATTTCTTCTTTATGTTGTTTGTTTGATCTTCAGTGGGAAGACAGAGATAATTCCTTTGAATACCAATAATATATGCATGTGTATGCATTTGAGCGCATGGACGTGTGTGTGTAAGTGTGTGTGTGTTTATGTGATTGGCTAGCTATGACTGATGAATGTAGCTCGCATCATCATTGTTTCAAAATAGCGATGCTGAATATTCCTTCTTATGATTTTCATAAATGTAATTCCTTCACCCTTAAAGGCATTGTTGTCATCCAGAAGTCTGACATGACAGCAGTAGGTTTGCGAGAAAAAACACTGGCCGACATTGTGAATATGACACCATACTTTAGGTTTACGATGATGGGTGCGTAAATCAAGTCAAAGATGATGGAAAATCACTCTAGCCCTGTCAGTTGTAACTAATGAAACTAACTTTCCACACTTTCAGACACCCATTAAATGAACACGATTATGTGGAGGGCCATGATAGTGGGCTATGAAAGTCCCAAGGCTTGAATTTGAATTTCAGCAGAAATACCGTAATATGTCAAATAGAAGGGAAAGTGCCTCGATCCTTAGGGAATGAATAAAATATTAATGCATCTAATTCACTCTTTCTCTCACTCTTTCTCTCACTCTTTCTCTCACTCTCTATTTATCTATCTATCATGGTCTGGAATGTCAGTAGTATTGATCGCAATATTGTTTAACTATTTGGAACTTCAATGATGAATAATGAATTCTATGGTGAATAATTTTGGTCCAGCAAATGTAGAGCGTTCAGTAGTGTTGTACGTTTGGATATAGCATCTTTTAAAGGACTGATTCAGTCCTCATGCTCATATCTACTGCCTAGATACTGTCATATGAGTTGTTAGAACCTTTAGGCATGGACACACCCTGTGTCCAGCCCTAACAGAAAAACTGTTTGCAGCCCTAACAGAAATACTGTGTCCAGCCCTAACAGAAACACCGTTTGAAGCCCTAACAGAAACACTGTGTCCAGCCCTAACAGAAACACTGTTTGAAGCCCTAACAGAAACACTGTGTCCAGCCCTAACAGAAACACTGTGTGCAGCCCTAACAGAAACACTGTGTCCAGCCCTAACAGAAACACTGTTTGAAGCCCTAACAGAAACACTGTGTCCAGCCCTAACAGAAACACTGTTTGAAGCCCTAACAGAAACACTGTGTCCAGCCCTAACAGAAAAACTGTGTGCAGCCCTAACAGAAACACTGTGTCCAGCCCTAACAGAAACACTGTGTGCAGCCCTAACAGCACAGGCTTGTATCTGTCCATTTAGTCCATTGGTTTGTTCCTATTAGATGGATTGTAATTGCTCCGCAACGTAAGTAGGTAAATACACTGGTTGATGGACAGCCACAACCAGGTAGACATCAAGGCTTTAGCAAGGCTGTCATAAGCTACCCCCACGAGCATCCCATCTGTTTGTTTCTTGGCTATATAATAAATATCTAGAGACTCTTTATATTGTTCTGACACTGTAGCCTTCATGTGGGCTTGATGTGACATGAAAACAAAATTAAGTCAGACATTGCTTCAGGTGAAAACGGAGTGCCAACTTGTTGTGATGAATGAATGGTGACAGTTGTTCCCAAAACAGGACATTACATTATGCTGTGTTGGAATTGTACATGGGAAGTGCAATAGGCTTGTATCTAATCAATGTAGGCTCAAACATGTCATACAAGCAGTGGGTTGCTGCTGTACTTGACAGAGCTGATGAACATTGGCACTAAGCTACTCTATCTACAAGACAATGTAAAAAAAAAAGATATGGGATAACATTTTCAATTCAGGAGTCAGGACAAACTACTGTGAATCTCAAAACATTCTTGAGATCAGACGATGGACAGCACCGCTGTACGCCGTGCAGTATTTCAGCACCATGGACAGCTTCTCCAGCAGCTTAAACTGCGTCCCGCTATTTCAGCGGTAATTTCCATAACCTTCCTAAATGCGGATTTCTGAGCTACAGACTCTGTTTGGGGGCGTCAAATACACGTCTTCACTACTGTTAATTGTATAGACTTGAGATGGTGTAATGTTAAAATAAGCTATATGCTGTAAAGCAAGCAGTAAACGCTCAGAACAGCCCTGATGTTACGTAGGCGCTGACATCGAATGAGCGCTGCATCTTTAAAAGGGGGAAAATCAAGAAGAAAAACACACAACCATTTCAGTCATAACTGTAGAATGATAAGGACTACCTCTTTTACTTTTGGAGAGCGGCAAAACCGTTAGGAGAGCATTCGGCATCAGCTGTTCCACACTAGTCCCTCATTGCTGGAAGTCGGGCTGAATCAGAGTCACATGACAGCACTGGAGGCTGAGATCTAGAGAAAAGCACATCATTTCGGCTTGCACCGCCATACTGTATTTTGTGCCATATCTGATTTTTATTGCAACATTTTACTCCCGCGCGGTGAGTACATTTCCAATGGCTTTTTGTAAGCATTTTTGTCTTTTTAATTACTCTTTTTATTTTTCCTCCTTTTGCTGGTGTTTAAAATGAGAATTGAAGTGGTGGTTTTGAGCGTTTTTCCATCCAGGCTTCAAGTTTTTAGCATGCAGTGATTCTGTATCAAGGGTACGGAGATGGGTAGCGGGTGCGTCGGGCTGGGAGCCCATACGTGCTTGCAGTCTTGTACTGGTTTTGAGACCAAGCGGTTTGTCAGTCTGATATTTTTCAAACGTTTACTGGTGGTTTTCAAACATTTTTATTTTTTATTTCTGTCAACTTTTGCTGTTGCTATGCTTTGGTTTGAATTTTGCAGTGTTGTTTATTCAAGTTTTGTGATTTTGATGTCTCGGTGATTGGCGCCGACTCGACCCTTTGCTTTTATTTTGTTCCTCTTTTCTTTAAAGAAGTCCTTTTTAAACCTGATGACGTTTTAACGTGAAACTTTTCTTGTAGCTAACTGAACACAGGTTTGTTTGTTTTTGCGTTTCTTTTGTTTTTTTTCGATTGATTATACTTTTGCAGATATCAGTGTCAAGTATTTTTGGAGGTGTCATTTTTTAAATAGATGGAAATAGGTGGACGAGGAGTGTTTTGATTCTTGGCGAGATCAATTCGTTTTTGTTTTCTGTTTCAACGAGGATGAACAGACATTCTCCCTTTGCAGGTATAAAAAGAGTGGACTAGTTGATGTCTTTAGTGCCCCTGTCTATGCAATAAAAAATAAGGTGTTACAGAAATATGCACCTGTGGCTGACGTATTATTTCGCGAGGTTGGCCTATTTGTGTATTAAGAGTAGACCATCTCGAAGTGTTTCGGTAATATCTTGCTTTAAGGTTGTGTGACAGCTTTGCCTAATGCTCAACTACATTGACAATATTGCAAAAGAGAAGTTCAACATCTTAGTTTGGTTGATCTTGTGCTTGCCGCTGAGTCCGTTATAATCATCGATCGGAAAGTCCTCACTCGAAGATTCACACTGCAGATGAAAGAATGTAAGTAGCTACGGTCCACACAACAACGTTGATCCCAGTTATGTGTATCGGTTAGCATATCAAACGCAGGTAAGATACGGAGAGCCAAGCTACAGACAACACTACCCCATACAGGATGCAGCAGTAGGCTAATGTTTCTTCAAATAGTCATACTGAAGGTTGCTATCTGTTTGTGGTGGGTGGGATGATGATAATAATGTTTCAGGACAAACAATATGCAGCGTAGTCAGATCAAATATCTACGTTTAACACGTGTCTTTAAGTAGATGCGGTCGTGGTAACCTTTATTGGGGTAAGTAAATATTATTATATTGTCCACAACTGGGTCTTTTGCTGTCTTTAGACGTACTCATGCAGTGAGGTTTGAAAGTTTAAAGCATTTTCGGATGAGTTTGTTAGGGATTTATGAAGTTGTGAGTGGTATGTGAATCCCAGTTATGTCATTCAACCCTGAGGTACACGACTGTTTTGTCCAAAATACATTAAGGTAATGTTTTTGGGATGAAATCTGACCAGCAGTAGCCTACAGTTATACCACAGTAATCCTAACAAATAGTTACATTGGCACTGGTATGCCTTCACCCAGGAACACATTTTGTATGTTGCTGGTCTGCATTTGCTGATAGGTGTTTCTGTCACGTAGATAAGGCCTCTTGACATCTTCCGCTGGGTGTTGTATCGGCCTTGGTGGCAGCCTCCACGTTATCTGGCCAGCCTCATACCAGATCTACTGAGAAATATGATGCTTCCTGTGTTCTGGTGGCCTATCTTCTTCCCTTATGAATGAGTGAATGAATGTGCTTACATGCAGAGTGTGTGAAATGCAATTCATGTCTCTATTTGAGAACCACACAACATGATGGTGATGCATTCTTTACATTCTATTCCAACAGAACACTCCTATCTCATAGCGCAGGGTTAAGGAGTAGAAAGATGAACCACACCGTTCCATTCTCCAGCACGTTCTCCATTTTAAAAAGATAAACAGATTATCTTTGACTCAACCCATTCCACTCTAATAAGCCCTAAGTACCTCACAGTCACCCTTTTCTGAGCTGTTAATTTGATAAGTGAGGAGATCTCTCACTAAGTAATCATATTCTGGACAATTAAACCTGGATGTGAAGAATAGGGCCAGTATGAAGGACGCTCCACAGTCAATTACATGGAACCATTTCAACTATAATGCATTGCTTTGATGACACATTGGGCAAAAATTGGGTGAGCAGATTTGTTAATGAAAAACGAGATTTCCTTCATAATGAAATGTCATTAGTTGTAAGAATTCGAAATGTTGCAGTGGTTGATTCAAATAGACTCCTCTGAAGGGCAATCTGTTTCTCTTATACGTTCAGAAGACAATAACTTCCAAGCTCCCCTCATTTCACTTTGTTTCCCACTGACTGTGAGAACCATTATGGACGCGGAATAAAACTACTGTTAATTTGTCTTTTACTGTAGACCACTGCGATCAATACCCAGCCACAGCATCTGTGTGTCATTTCTCACCAGCATAGTTGTTAGGGGGAGTGACTCAATAATCACCCAATGATTTTACATCTAGGTTCCAGCTACTCTGTGTAAGTGGTCTTCCTCTTAGTCTCAGCTGACCACCCCTGACCCTCATCTCTCTGGGTCTTGGAGGACACAACCTCTCTGTCTCTCTCCCTCTCCCTCTCCCTCTCCCTCTCCCTCTCCCTCTCTCTCTCTCTCTCTCTCTCTCTCTCTCTCTCTCTCTCTCTCTCTCTCTCTCTCTCTCTCTCTCTCTCTCTCTCTCTCTCTCCCTCTCTGTCCAAGCCTGCCGGCCCCGGGCCTGTAGGTACAGCAGTAAAAAATGTATGACGTATACTTGGGTAATACAGGAAGACTTGGTAGGTACAGGTGAAACCAAGAGAGTTGGAGTGAGAAATGAGAACAGAAAAAAGGAAAGAATGCAATGTGACTCGTTTTGCGTTCCGTCTGGGGTTGGCTAATTAAGAAATGCGCTAAATGCATCCCCTCAATCTTTCTCACAATACCGTGTCACTATATCCACTCAAGAGACGCTCTAAGATTCAGTTTTGCAGAAAGAGAAAAATGATATGAAGTCAGCGCTTCCAAACAACATCATTCTTTGTGGTATCGTTGTCAAGGCAATGTGACCGGTGTCAGTTAATACTTTGTCTGAGGATTTGGAGGCCCAGCCAGCTTAGAAGATACTGTGCTGTAATTTGGTCTCAGCACTATCTCCTCACACAGACCTTATCAATTGGAGAAATGTGTTGTTTCTGTGATGTGATATGAGCATTGACTGTTGCACCAACACAAACAGTATCAATACCTCTATTCCTAACCAAAAACAACAATACAGTAATTAAAGTATATTAGTTGCTCCCATTTATAACTAATTAGCTCTAATGGCCCACACTTGTAGAATGGTATGTGATAGTGACATGTCCCAGTAATCAGATCATGTTTTGGTATAAGTACCTTTGGATTCACATTGTTTTCCTGTTGTTAATATATCTGGTAGCTGCTTTTCTTGTTTTGCCAAGATATGATAAGATCATCATTCACTTCATGGAATCGATTTCACAGCCCATTTCAACAGCGTCCCTTCCAAGATGTGTCTGAATGTCATCTTAGAGAAGAATTTGTCTCGCTTGGGGAGCACAAGCTTTTCCATTGTATTTACCTTTGTGTTATATTTGTTTGCCTGCAGAAAATCTTCATTAATGTCAGACATTTCCCCCCAGGCATGCGTAATACTAGACAGTCTTCTGTGTGTGTCGGTGTCTCTACAATGGTACGTTCATATTGTGAATGGTAATACATGAATGAAATGGTTGGAAGGAGCATTAGCTGAGAGAAATGCAAATTCACGCTCGATCACTCTTGTTTACACAAACACACACACTCTTCAGACACACACAGAGTAAACGGACGCCCATGCTGGACCAAACACACACTCACTCCACCTTTCAGAGTCTGTTTCAAGATAATGTTTCATCATCATCACAACCAAGTTACAACAAGTATTTTATCTGCGGTTTTAGAGCATGATCACATTTGATAAACGTGTGTGTATGCTCCAGATTCTGGACACTGACAATGAGCTGTTTGTGAGTTCCCTGACCTCATTCAGGGTTGACAATCGATCTTTCCTGATGGCAACACAGATTGGTTTACTGCTCATGATTCCAAGCATCTGAAATAGGGATGTCACCGTAATGCCTCTGAACTAGCCCATCTCACTCCACACTCAGCTCTTCTTCAGACTGTATATTACCACACATTAACAGCATAGGTTGTTCTCAGAGTGCATACTCCTGCTGGAGTTGTTACAGCAACTATTCCCTTGTCCCTTACATATGGTTTAGATGCTGGGAACAGTGTGTGTTCTGCTGACATTGTATTCTGTCTCATTGAGGTTCATTGGCCTAAATCAGTCTTTGTTATATGTGATCACAGGCTAGCACCAAAATGCTAAATACAGAAATACAGTCTCAGAGACAATCTTGCAATTTTCAAAGAGCTGCAGTAAAACAAAAGAAGGCATGATTCGATATGGAACACCGGCCACAATGGAAAAAGAGAAGATTAAAAAAAGGGACATGATCCATGTTCCTCCTGCGCACAGGTGACATGACTAAGTGACTGTGCGACGTCTAGCAGTGAGTCTGGGCGAGAAAAGCAAACAAACCAAGCTCCAAGGAGACAGAGGTAGTGTGTGGCCCTCCAGAGCAGGTGGCAGAGCCCTCCAGATGCTGCAGAGAAGCAGTGATGCAGATAATGTCCTCCCCAGATTACCTCCGAGACCCCTCCACACAGGACCAGCCCCATCTGGGCCTCGACCAAGCTGGTTCTGCTGCCCTCAGCTGTTCTGATGGCTTCTGTTGGGTCCAGCTGGGTCTCACCTGCGCTAACTCCGTTTTAGATCTGATGGTGCTGGTGGTTACCAAAAAGGCAGCTGTGTGGTTCCTAGATATATAATAAGCTGAATTGTGGAGAAGCCCTTCTCTACCATGGCGCGGTATTGCAACGCCACTTGTGGGCGAGCGTTTTATGCTTGACAAGTGTATACAAACCACTTTTGGTTTTACCACAGGAGCTTGTGCACCGCACAATTGAAATGTAACCCCTGTCTGTATTTTCAAAACAGAACATCAACTTCAGAACACTCTGTCACTCTTACTATGTTGGCGATGTTCCCATCATCTCTACACAGTGCTAGACAACAACTATCACAGGATTCAACAAGAAGCCACTGGACAGGGTAACCAATGTTTAATGACATCCGCACACACATTTTTCCCTTTCAGTTTTTCATTCTCTATGCTGTACATCTGATGGATTTGTCCTTAGAAATATATTGTAGAGACCCACCCTGCATTAATAAATAAATAAACAATAATACATATTCCACAAGAAAATGTCCGCACTTGGGAGCCTTTCAGACCATTACATTACATTTACATTTAGTCATTTAGCAGACGCTCTTATCCAGAGCGACTTACAGTAAGTACAGGGACATTCCCCCGAGGCAAGTAGGGTGAAGTGCCTTGCCCAAGGACACAACGTCATCTGGCACGGCCGGGAATCGAACTGGCAACCTTCTGATTATAAGCCCGCTTCCCTAACCGCTCTGCCACCTGACTCCCTCAGACCAGATCCGGACTGTGACTAAACAGAAGCCCTTCAGAGTGAGATATACCTGCTCTGAGGAATCTGGACTCACACACTCATGAGGATCATGACCTCAATTTCCAGAGTCTGACGCCAGGAAAACACAGGAGCATTCAGAGAGAGAGAGAGAGACAGAGAGAGAGAAGGAGAGAGTGAGAGTGTTTCTGAGTGTATGATACGCCTCTGGCCAAAACCATGTCCGGGAACCAAACCTTTTCTCAGCCCTCTCCCAAGAGGTAATTCAAGAGTAGTGGAAGTTTATTAGCATTGTGACAATATATTTCACCTCACACACAGTCTAAGCATGTAGTTGAGACTGCTGTTGATTCTCCTCTATTGGGTTGATCCTATTTGATCCTATTTGTTGCTCTGTTAGACTCTGACATGATAGACGCAAGGGAGGCAGGGAACCAGTGCAGGAAGGACACCCAGAAGTGAATCACTGTGGATTAGGGTAATTTAAAACGTGAGGAAGCAATGTGGGGATGATTACAGTACCAGTACATCATTCACTTCCAAGGAAACAGGCTCTGGCGTTGAAGATAGACACATTGCAGTTGGTCTGGATTTATATGTGTGTGTAAGTGTGTGTGCGGGCTCGTGTGAGATTACGTTTAGAAAACATTTAATCTCATTTCATCCAGACCACAGGTGGCCTCTCAACTCCCCTGAAAGAAAAATCTACATCTGTCTTTCGAAAGTTGACTTTTGCCATCATGTACCCTGGACATTATTGGATTTCCTTTAAGCTCTTTGGAAGCATTGTCCTTCAAAAAATACAATCTTTTCCTAAGATTTTTTTTCTTCTTTTCTGTGAATATCAGTTACTCAAATGACAGGGGTACTGTACATGCAGTACGATTTAATTCCCTTCATTGATTTCATCTCAGTTTTGACATTATTCGAGGAAATTGAGGGTCTTATTGCTCTGTGAGGCCTGCAGCTATCTAAACCTCTTATTGGAATATCTATCCCAGTTCACTGATGAAGCTTCCTGTCCTGCAGCAACACGACAAGCCTCGTTCACAACTGTCTCCTTCCTGTTACTGTAAATCACGTGTGGTACGATCCTTACCGATCACAGATGGTTATTGGCTAGGCTAATATTAGCCTATGATGGGAACTTGCAGAGAGTCGATGGAATGTGGAAATATCCCCTGTCATCTCCTGTCTCCTTGGATACTGAAACTCTCCTGTGGTTCAGATTATCTCTCAACTGGTTTTTGCCCCGCCTCCCCGATATTTCCCTGGAAATCTAAAACTGCATTAGGTGTTTTCAAATAAGTGGGAGGATCTGACAGAGAGATGGAGAGAGAGAGAGAGATAAAGTGAGGGAGAGTGATAGAGAGAGACAGTGAGAGAGAGAGAGAGAGAGAGAGAGAGAGAGAGAGAGAGAGAGAGAGAGAGAGAGAGAGAGAGAGAGAGAGAGAGAGAGAGAGAGAGAGAGAGAGAGAGAGAGAGAGAGAGAGAGAGAGAGAGAGAGAGAGAGAGAGAGCAAGCAAGCGAGAGAGAGAGAGGGATCCTATACTTCAGTAGAATGTAATTTTCATTGTCTGTTTTCTGCTTCCCCTGCTCCGCTCTAACTCTGGGATTGATGATCTAATCCAATCTTCCTGTACTGTAGATTAAACAGGACACAGGACACGTCAAGAGGAACTATTTGCCTGTTTGCATACAACTAACTGTCTTTTCTAGGCAAGTGAAACACAATACGGATCTCCATCCTGGCATCTTTTAGGCAGAGATAAAAAAAAGTTTAAAAAAAAGAAATCACCTGACGATTGCATTAGTGGAGAGCACAAACGTCATTAAGTAATCAAACAGACACATTACATATGCAAATTATGGTAATTGCAGACATTGGTTTGAAATATTCATTTGAATTAGTCACAACAATTAGGCAGTGATCTCTCTCCAACAATGTAATCATAAAACTAATTAGGTCAGTCAATGCAAGTTGAAACAACGAGAAAAGCTATTTCAGTTTCCAATTAGTTCTTGAGTAATAGTAGTATATATTTAAATTAAATGTTTGAAGCTGTGTCATTGGTAAGATGTAAAGAGCTCTTTGAACCTGATTTTATGAATATTAGATTTCTCAGGTTATCACAAGACAGAAAGTCATAGACTGCATCTGTCATTGGAATAATATTTTCCACATGGCTACAGTACATCAGAAGTGCACAAAGCCTTTGATTCACTTTATTTTTTTGAAGTGTGCGGATTTGAGTACTTAATGCATACTATATGGCTCGGTCCAAAGTCCCCTATTAAAGAGAGGGGTTCAAAAGATGAACTTAAAAGTCTATTTCTTCTAGATAAATTCTCTCCTGAACCATCCATAGTCTGGGTCACCTACAGTAGAGGATTGTGGGTAGACCACCCTCACATTCTATCTGGAGATTCATCCCTGTAGGTCATATCCCTCTCCAGGCTTTATCATTGAGGGCTGTCAGGCCACAAAGCGCCAGCTGCTGAATATCATCCGAATAATTCAACACTATTGCTTTTACTGATCTCCTCACAGACCTGGAGCCTGTTGATTTTGAACATTTAGACATGAAGATGTCCCATTATTCAAAGTGACAGACACATACTGTTGTGTGTCTTTGCCAAACTAAGCATCACAAACATCCACCACCATCTTATTCTGTGTTTGCGTGTGCGGGGGGCTTCCATGTATTTTGATATCTGCGTGATGTGCTTATCATGGTGGTGTGTGCATTCATGCTTGTGTGTGTGCGTGTTTGGTCGTACTGTAACTAATAGCAGATGGTTCTGATCTAGTTCTAGACTAGCCCACTTTTAAGCACAATTCAGTTGTTCCCATCTTTATACTGTTAGATTTTTTTACATCTCCAAAAACCTGTCAATATCAAAAATGGAGAGACATCCCTTCTGAAGTGGGGGAGGTCTTGTTTTATTTATGTTTATTCAAAGTTTGAAGTTTCAGTGTACTGCCATCCAGTGAGTTCTCATTCTGATGAATTGCAAGGAAATTCTGTCATTTGTCATGCAGAGCCAAATACGCATGCATCCGATATCATCCATCCAATCAAAATGGATTCCCTTTCATTGCCAGTGATTGGAGGTTGTAGTTTCGTGTGAGGGCTGCACCATTGCGCAACTCATTTCTTTCTCACACCCTTATCTTAACCTTTCCCTTCTTTTCACTCTTATATATCCGTCTCTCCGCTCCTCCATCACATGTCCTCTTTTCGCTAACACTCACCTTTCCCCCGCCGAGACTTCCTCGCTCTCTCACACACAACTCTGTGCCCCTGAAAAGGCAGAGGGCTCGTCCATTCATTCTAGAAATGACATTCTTCCCATACTCGGCCCTGTTCAGGTTCTGCAGTTTCTGCTTCTCCTCTATCTGTCTCTGGTGCGGAGCCAGTAGCTGTCCCATGTGGCCTGGGTTCAGGCACCCCCAGATAAGGCTGTCACACTTAGCAGCAGCATTCTGAGTGAATGTCTAGAGACACTGTCAGATGGAGTCTGACTTAGTGATTGACTGACAGGAGCTTTTAAGCAGCCTTTAAACTCAATAACTTGGTCTGGTTTAGGTATAAATCGTGTTTGTTCAATTTTGCGGGCAACTAATGACCAGGACACGCATTTCACCAAATAACTCGGATTTTGCCTTACTAATATAAATGGCGAAACGAATAGACTCAAGACTCGTTATCTCCAGCGACGCTAAGTTTCATTTTTCTTTCTGCTTTTCCACTGTGAGGCTCACCAGCTGTTGTTGCAGATGGCCGAGTCGGGAACAGACCCTCCTCTAATAACACAATCTATTTCCACGTAAGCAGATAAACAAACGAAAGCTACCTGGTCCGGCTTGGCATTTTAAACAGGAAGGAAACAGTGATGTTTATTGTTATTGTGACAGAGATATTCCAGTAACAGTGCCACAACATGGGAAATCAAGGGGAAGTGAGTGCAGAATCAACAAGAACCAATAACCTTAATGTCCGCTGTATTAAACTGCCGTTCTAACATTTGTCGGGGTCGGAATAATACCGTTTGTTACTCTGAACATATGAGAAATTGTATCCATTAAAACATTCACGTTTTACAGTGCCTAGCAGTGTATTAATGACAAAGTACTGTGATCATAGCAAACATCTTTCAAATATTCGACTCTAACATTGTGTTGTGCAGGCCGTTGTCGAGCGTTAGGCTACTGCATGACCCTTATCCAGAAGCCATTGCCTGAAATCTGCATCCAAACCTGAATCCACTTTCTTGTCATTTATTTGTGTGTCCTCTCAGTTACTATATTCCTTTTTCATGTTTCTTTTCTCTCTGATGTTCCATTTCGTTCCTCTCTACCTCTATCCCCTTTCACTGTCACCTCTGTTGTCAAATCGAACCTTTTTTCTGTACCCTCCACATCTCCTCCTAGTCAAAAGGTTCAATCTCGACACGCTCTGATATTGACTGGCAAGCCTTTAGCTTTAGAAGCGCAGAGCACTAAGACACAGGAGAAGTCTGGTGAAAGACCTTTGTAAACCACCGCCTTTAATAGGGTGATAACATCAGGAGTCGCACAAGAGACTGGACAGGTGCAATGTGTGTTTGGTCTGAATATATTCTGCTATCAGACAGCTCT
This sequence comes from Osmerus eperlanus, assembly GCF_963692335.1. Classification (NCBI taxonomy): domain Eukaryota; kingdom Metazoa; phylum Chordata; class Actinopteri; order Osmeriformes; family Osmeridae; genus Osmerus; species Osmerus eperlanus. The sequence goes on along the minus strand of NC_085032.1, from coordinate 7,780,957 downwards.
CTGGTAAGAGAAAAAGATGGACAACTTGAAAGCGTTTAATGATAAAAGAAACAGAAACCAGGGATTTTTTGAGACTGGTGCCTGGTGATGTTTTTCTGTCTACAGTAGGCTATGTAGTAGGCGCTTGGAAACATCCCAGTTAGTTTACCCTTTAGTTCGACATGTTCATGACATTTGTTTCCTAAAAGAAGGAAGAGACCACTTGAAAAAAAATCAGTCATCATAACTTCGCTTAGATGTCTTGCTTCACTGGCACAAAACCAACGACTGACACTGATTGCGTTCTCATAAATGTGGCATCTGAAAATCTCAAAGCGAGGTTGAAGTGAGATCTGTTCCTCCTCTGCATATTTCCTCCCGCTCTCAACGGCTTTTAATGAGTGCTGGGTCACATGTCACTTAGCAGAGCTTCTCTGGGTAATTGTGCTGTAGAGCAGGCAGAAAAGGACCAAGTCCCCTAATAATACTGAGTACAGCCGCTTTGTGAGAACTGCTCCACATTGAGCTGTCTTTACATAGTTGTTTGAACCAATTGATCTTTCAGCTCACACAGAGCTACTGTACCGATAGACTATGGTTTAATTTGATTTCAGTTCGCGTAATGAAGAATCTGCGGTGAAGCGACATAAAAGACATACAAGATAATGCTCTTTCCTGGCTTACTGTAACAACAGGGGGTAACATTTGACTCTGTCAGCTTACTTTGAACGTTCGTGTGCACTGTGCATATAGAGAAGAGAGCGTGCTAAAGATTGGTTACCACCATGGTAAAGGCTCGCAACTTATTCACACGTTTTCCTTGATCGCTCGGACGTGCGCAACGTGACGTGCATGATGCACAGCGCATCCTAAAGGGGAGTTCATGTTTAAACCATCAGAGGCCTAGCTTAGTCCTTTCTGTTGCATGACTGGACCTATAGTGGGGAGATTCTGTGCCAGAACACGTGTCAATATAGGTGAGTCACAGTGGTAAACAGAACCTGCGAGGAAGGCCTGTAATTTCAGTGAAATAACAGCAGTTCCGGGATTGTTGAAGGTGTAGCCCGTGCATTGAAGGCTATGATTGGAAAATTACTGGTTTTCAACTTTAACTGCAATGTGGTGGAAATCCTTGCTCCACAGATACATAGACATGAAGTGTGCAGGATTGGTCCTTAAATTGAGGAGGCTTGGAGAACTGAGTGAGAGGATTGTAGGTAAGGGCTTCATCTGGATTGACGGTCATTACAATCCGTGAGAGGAATGGTGATACTGTCAGACTGCACGCTCAGTGGCAACAAAGCAACACATATGTATGGTGTGAAAAACATGTGCTGGTTGGTAAAGGAAGACTAATGTTATGTTTCAATCTGGCTAAGGTTGACATGATCAAATCACAAATGATTAGATTGCTGCTATATCAAAGTACTTAATCAATGTTATGACATTGTTAAGCACCCCTTGTTAGTTTTGAAATAGATCTGGCAGGGAGATATAGATCTGAGTGTTTCCCAGCCTCATACAGTCAACACGTGTGATCTCTGTCAGGCAGTCCTGTTCACAGGAACCTGCTCAGGGCTGTTCCTGAGCTGGAGGTGAGAAGCTCACATCATCAGAAACATGTTTATTTTTAGACACACTCCCGAGTGCTGATTGTGTTGTGAATGATTTAATAAGCGAGGAGAATTGACTTTGCTGGGTGTGAGGCGGACCACCGGAAAGGTTAGCTGCATGAAGCAGCCATTAGAGTAGGAGGAGGGAGCTGCCTCTATTCTCTGGGCTGATTGGCAGCTACAAGTGGTCACCTGGAGGCTGCGCTAAAGTGGGGATCTGGAGCTGTTTGATTGGAGCCATTGTGGACTCCTGTCTGTCTGGGGGAGAAAGCCTGATGATAATCACCGAGCCTGCTGTTTGCGCGGTCAAATACATATTTCATGGAGGGAAAGAGTTGGAGACGCACTGGAGTTGCATCGATTATGTTGCTTTGTTTGAGTTGAGTGTTTGAAGAAACCTGTACCTATTGTTTGTTTCATGAGCAGGGATTCTTTTTTATGAATCTGAACTTGGAAATATATTTCTCAATTGCCAGACAACCACTATGGATGTGGTCTTTGGATTTAAGACTGCTGTCCTCAAACACATAAGTAAATTACAAAAAAATGACAAATTGCCTTTAGCACTACTATGATCTGGGATTTTTCTCATGGTATTCAAATGGTAGCCTAGATGTGTACTAAAGTGCATCCTGAGGGCCCTGGCACTGAAGGTCACTGGCCCTTAAGACAACAAAAACAACAAAGATATCAACTCCATTACAGTCCCTACCACTGGGCCAACAATCACTGTCCTATATATGGTCAATTGAGAAACACATTTGTAGTCAGCCCTATACTTTGACATTTGACCACATATACAGTAGCTTCAACCACCTGTTGAGCCATTCATGAAAACCTAGATAACAGAGTGAAATATAGCACATCTATAATATATTGACAGGCAGCACTTTCTTCCAGAGATTGAAATATGGAGTGCTGGTCCAGCATATTGACCGTTCTCTTAGGCAGGTCTGCACCTGTCTGGGCTCATGGATTGAGAAAGCTAAGTGCATTCCTTTCCTTGAATTGATTCAGCTGCCGACTCTGGAGCTAGTCTCCACAGATCAAAAACAAATATGTCACATACACACACACACATACTATAACTTACTAAGAAGCCAGGAAATGTTTACAATGACACAGGCTATTCAGCGATCTAGCCATTTTAATACTGTACAAATTAAGTCACCTAACTCAACTAACTGTTGAGGAAGCACAGTTGTCAGCAACGTTCTAGACCATTTCACTTTTTTTTTTACATTTCACCCCATAAATGGGTGATTGATTATGATGATCTCATAGTAACATAACAAATCATGTTTGAAGTCTGCACATTAGGGCTAAAAAGGATATTTGTTTCACTTTATCCCACATTGTTCTGTTGTATCACTCACGATTCAAATCAAGGCTGAACATTGTTCCACCTCCTCATTCTCTCTCTCCTTTAACACGTCTATTATGGACAATCTCTTTAAAAAAAATAAGCTCCTCAGAATCATTAATTACAGGAGAAAGTCATTACATCTCTTCCTCATACTGAATAATGGAGCCTGCCGGAGACTGTTGGTCGTTAATACATTCAGTACCAGGAGTCAATCTGGCCTTGGTGTGGACCAAGGATACAGCTGTCTAATCACCCCTCGCTCCTGATGCTGCAAACAGACAGCACGTCCTTCATGAATTTGTTGGCTCTGTCACAACACACACTAGCCAGGCACATCTAATTGTACTGGTCTGCATGGATAGCAACAGGGTGAGGGGTCACAGACACTTACAGAATGGAGATTTTAAATGAGCATTCAACTACATCCATTCTGAATGTGTCTGAATAAGTCATCTAATTGGCAACTATTCCTGGGTCCCTGGTCTTGAGATGAACTTTACCTATGATAATGTCAATTGTTCTTGATGGTGGGTGGAAGACTGTGCGCCTGGTAGTCCGATGGTATCATAAGAGAAGAAACAGACACAGGTCGTTTCAATGTCAAAGCTCACACTCACAACATACTGAAGAACATTAGGGTAATCAAAACGGTTTCTTACAGGAGGTAGCATTATTCCAGAGCAAATTAAATGGCTCACGAAGAGTCAATGGATTTGGGCAATTTCAATTTGACAACCAGAACAGCTTTTGACAGCGTGGAATTCAAGCAAGGCTTATAGAATCTTCCTAGTGACTACACACTTGCTTTATGAATAGCTTAGTGCAATTGGCTGAAAGATTAAACTGTCTATGCCAATTTACCATAATAGGAGCTCATTGTGTGGTTGAAATAATGTCTTTATCCTTCAGATGTTGCTTTGATTGTTTGAGTAAAGTGGATTCTAGACAGGTAAGATACAGAATGAGAGCAAGAGAGAGGGAGAGAGAGAAGGAGAGAGAGACAGATAAATAAATGGAGAGACAGGGGGAGAGAAATCTGTGGTGTGATTATATTTCCCCTGCATACTCCAGAAAGAAGACAAGCTGTAAACACTAAGCTGCCTACAGCCCTGTCATAAATTAATTTTTGGTCTGATGTGATGCGAACTGAGCAATAATCCTTAGACTCTCCAAAGCCAGTTGGAAAATGAATATACATTCAATAATCATGTGATAGGCCTATTGGTGTGTCCTGTGTGTCACCGTGTCATGAATCTGCATCTGCTGGTCATTTTCAGTTAAGATCAAGTGGTCTAAACGTGAATGCTAAACGCATTCGGGAAATTGAAGTCGGACAAATTTGTCAAAAGAGTGATAAACATTCTCCAAGGCCTGTCCATCTAGGCTACTTGGAGGTTGTGTCAGGACAATGAATTCACAACAGACATTCCTAAATGAAAAAGAGTTTACTTATGTAGACTTCCTGGGGCTTACACGAGCAGGGAAAATAGGCCTGCCACCAATTTACCCATAATCCTTTGCTCTGCATTAGAAGGGCTATCAGTAGTCATTGCTCACCCCCTCTTGCTTGTTTTATTCACGGGGTAATCTTACTGACATAAAGAGTTAGTGTTGACAGGCTTGTGTTTGGCCACAGCCTGAGAAGATAGACAATTGGAAAAGCAGAACGAGCGAAAGAGCAAAAGAGAGAAAGTCAGAGAGAGATAAAGAGACGGAGAGAGAGAAGTCTGACATTGAAACCGTGTGAAAAGTAAATACCTGCAGATGTCGTATCCATGCCTTCAGTATTCCGAACACCTCTTTCTCACAAGCTGTATGTATTACTGAGATACAAAACATCATTTTGAAGTTTTCTTTTGTCCCAACGTTATTATTTTTTAATCCTCTATCAAAGTAGCTAGAACAGCATTAACGTGATCATAAAGCAATGCCAAGATACACTAAATATGTAAATGCCTTAGTTTATGTTGTTTACTTATTCTTGTCTGCCACTTGCCTTCCTCTCATTACTATCACTATGACCTTGTTGGGTATTTGATTACAGCAGTCATGCACTGTTCTATAGCCTGTTTAATGATAAGTACATTTGCGTAATATACCTGGATGATTACCTCGGTAAATTATAATCAATTACTAAAACGTAAGTTTGACAAAACGCGATCAAATACGGATGTTTCTCACATTAAATATCTCACAAATGTTTGTTCTATTAGTATAAAAACAAGCCTTTGCTTGGATTTGAGAAAAAAACGAATTATTTAGTCCTTTAGGCCATATTTTGTTTAGTCCCAGAATGTAAGCATGCTGTATCCCAGTCCCAGATGCCTATTATACAGCCTAAGGGCTGCTTTACAGCTATGAAATAGGGTCTTTTCATGTCACTTCCTGTGTGGTGCAGATGAGCAGAACGTGGCAACAGTTCCATTGATAGGTTTGTATGACTATCATACAAAAATATAATGAATGGGGAACGGTTATCTCCGGGTTTGGCTTTCTCATCTGACGTTTACTCTCTGCTCCATGGCCTTCCTGTCACTGTGGCAGCAGCAAGAGGAAATGGTTTGATAGCTCTGTTCTCTTATCAAGTCTCAGAATAGACCAGGTGACATTTGGAGCCAGATTGTCAATGCTATACAATAGTTAGCCTCAGAGCTTATCTTTCGTTCTCCGCCATCTCCCTGGGTCTTTTCTTCCACAGTGTTAGGCAACATAATCATCGTTCTGGGTGGGATGTTGGACTGTGAGATGTGTGGGTGTGGCTGTTTTGTCTATTCGTAAGCTAAATTACAATTAAATTAAATGTGATTAAACTGCCTCTCAGAATTCAAGTGTGCGTCATGTCCTTTTTTGAAACGATCAGATCCAGCGCAGGGGTTTAGTGACTCGAGGTGGTGCAGTATCCTTGTGTCTGGAAAGGTGATAATGGCGTTCATAGACAATGAAGAGTAAAAGTACCAAATGTAACCAAGATAAGATATAAGATTTGTAGATTTACTCAGAAAGTGGCTTCAAGCTCCATACCTTTGTGCTACTGTACCCTCTGAGAGGAAGAAGAGAAAGAACCGGAGACAGACATTATCAATCAGGAAAGTGCAGAGCAGGAAGAGAGTCGGCCCTGTCAAACTGTCAAAACTTAAACCGCACAGGGAAGCCTGTTTCCTTTCATGTCTTAATACAAACATCTGACAGCCTTGGTGATGTGTCAGATTAAAAACGGGGCAATTGCCATCTATGAGATGTTTTGATATTTCATATCTGTCCCGTCCCAGGATGGATTTATGAAATACAGTGAGAGGTGTTGTGTCAGATGGCAGGGTTAGGGGTGAGGCATTACTTAAGCTACATCTGGGGCAGCCATGAAATTCATGTAACCCCAAAGAAGGTTAGGGTATGGGTTAGGGTGAACTATCACATCGTGTCGAGAGGGTTACAGTGGGCCTGGGGCTTGGGCAAGGTTTATTCCAACTATGAAAGCAAAAGGGTTTCTCGGATCAAACTCTGAACATGTACAATGTCTTGTTCAAGCATATCTCAGTCTTCTACCTCTACTCAGCTTTCTTTTGTATGATTCCTCATCTCTGGACACAATGCTTCTCCAAACTAAACATTTGGCACTTAGCAGGAAGCTCAAATCAAACATTTCCCACCCGCTTAAGAATGGAGGATAGGCTGGCGTGCGAGTGTATTCTAATACGGCAGTACAACAGCTCAGACTATGATCCAGTTCACTGAGGCATCGGGCTCTTTCGGAGTGCTGCATAGACCAACTCTCCAGCAGGAGAACTCCACAGCTATAAAACAAGCTGCTACCCTCCATGAGGCACCAATGACTGTTTAGGAGCTCCAGGGAACTGTGGATTTTCCCCCCTGGGCTCTGCTCAGCCGCACACTCCATCTGATACAATCTCACGGACTGTCCTGTTCAGCTGCCCACTAATTACAGCTCATTGTACAGTCATTGTCTGCTCTTTATGAGGAGCTACTTATGTCAGTCATTGTCATCTGCAGGTTAAAAGAAACAGAAGGTCTTTAAAAGCCGGATTTAACCAGATAGAAAACGATTGAAAAGAGAGGGTGAGAGAGAGAGAGAGAGAGAGAGAGAGAGAGAGAGAGAGAGAGAGAGAGAGAGGGATAGAGAGGCTAATATTGAGGGACATGCTTGGCATGACGGACCCCCTCATTAAGCCACATAGCTGATTTAGACTCTTCCTCATTCCCATCATGCACTTCTTCAGGAGCCTTGAATTATTCAATGAACCACAAAGATCCACTGCACCTCTGCTGAATGATTCATATGTGGCAGAGCTGCTATCAAATATTAAGGGCCCTTTAATTGTAGTTTATAGGTTACCAACACCATGCAATTAAACGGAAAGGAAACTACCGAGAGGGATGAGAAGTCTATTTTGAGAGGGAGAGGGTGTGAACCATGTCTAATGTAGACACCATGCACTGCCATTAAATTAAGTAATTCAGCTGAACATGTAATTTACTTCTCTGAGACATGTAATTTACTTCTCAGGCTCAAATCGTTCAGCCACTATATCAAATCTGAAGGGTTGTTGTTATTCTAGAAGCTTTTCAACTAATTTCGAGAGAAAATGAAGAAATATGGCGATCAACATTTTTAAAGCTTAAACCTTGATTGTGTTATGTCTGAGGATTGTGTTAAATACATATTTTTTAACTAAATTAAAGTATTTCAAACCTCAAGTTTTTGACTGGAAACTGAACAGAGCACATCCCTCAGCATGCAGGGGCAGAAACCAATGTCAGAGAAAATTGATTTGCTTGTGCCAATTCAGACCGTAAAATGAAAAACAGAAACTATAGTGAGAAGAATCGACCTTCCTTCCTGACTGGACCTCACCCACTGTCCGTCGAGGGAGAGACCTATCTGGCAAAAGGAGCATGGCTTTGCCCAAAGGAGAAACAGTGGCATGTTCTCTCCTGACAAGAAGCTATAATAGGCCTCTTAATTTGGCTTTAACACTCGCCACCTCTCTCTGTTCTACTCTTGGACTAAGGGATCTGTATAATTCTGAGATAAACCATCTAAACTTCCTTTGTAAGAGGTGGTAAAAAGTTAAAACTATGATTCAAGTATGTTTTATCAAGCTACTCACATAGGACAAATGACCAGAGAAAAACTCGGGATTATTTTGCAGTTCTGATGCTGTTCTGATGCTGCAAAAAAAAGCTTCTCCAGCAACAGTTCAACAACATCTATCATTTTAAAGCTTCAATATCTCCACAGTAAAATAAAACACTTATAAGAAAGTGGACTTTATTTTTTATTGTGGAAAAGGCAGCTGCCAGTGTCAGAATGTGGACAAATATTGATCACATGCAATGTGAGAGAAAATATAGACTGTCTGTGAATGATTTAATTTTCTGGCAAACAGTAGTCTGTCCAAAAATGAAAGGCGGAAAGTAGTGAAGAGTACATTTATCCTGTACTTTCACTTGACAATCTTCTGAATAATTCCTGAATAAATCACAATTAAAGTCATGGCAAGATACTTTACTGTATAGTAGTGTTTCCACACAGTAGCCAGTCAATGTCTCCCACTGAGATGGAGAAATTCACACGCCACACTAACGACAGACGGACATCTTCAACTTCTCCCTAGTGTCAGGTTTCGACCTGTGATTGCACATTACCTTGACTGATTGGTGTGTTCTGGCAGTTGTAATTACAAGAATGTCTTCAGCCAAAGGATGGGCAATTCACCCAGGCAGGGGGCGGTCTCTGTCTCAATTAGTCTGCTCTGTTTTATCAGCCTCACACCCAACACACTTCAATGGCACTGAGAAGGACGTCTGCTTCACTCTGCTGGTGGCTCCATCCTGTACCTCACAGAACAGAGGACAGTCCTCTGTCCGGGAGGGGGCATTCTATCAGTAATGTTTGCTTGGGAGGGCTGCTCTAACACATTCATGCAAAGAGATAAGAAATACTTTTTTATCCATGGAGAATGTACTGCAGTGTGGATTGCTGGGGCAAAACTACTATCTCAATTTCAAACTACGCCATCATACAGTGTGCTGGAGATTCATCAAGTGTCACCAAGCAAAGTAACATCCAGTACAGTGACATCCAGTACAGTCTCTCATTACACAGCTTTGTCCTGAAGGCACAAGATGTACAAAAACATATTTTTCTGTTCTTCTTTTACACATAGAAACAAGTTACTTGTGCCTCTGGGCTTCCATTCTTCCCTTCTTCCACACAGCTTCCAGAACGAGAACTGGTGAGGGAGAATCATCGGCAGCTCGTGGCTCCTTCTGTCCACCTCATCTTTCCCCTCCTCGCCAGGAGAAATATGTGCTTTTCTAAAAGTGCAGCGAGGAAGAGGGGCCAAACTCCTGACATGACAGAGTGCTGGGGTGTGAGCGGGGCTCTGCAGAGCTGCAGGGAAGGGCAGTTGGTACTGGACTTGGGTGATAAAACACAGGTCAGACCCAGGCTACAGAAAGCTCATAGTCTCCCAGCACTACCATGAGAGAACGGGGAGGAAGAGGGGAACCTGAGACAATATCACGTGTTCAGACATTAATATTGTGAAAAGGCAGAGGCAAAAAAACACATTCACAATTTTGTTGAAAATGTGCGGCCCCAGGAGCAGATATACTTTGAGCTTTTACCCACAACTGACGGATATTTTTATTTTCCCCCTCTTTGTGTTATGTCCATTAGCAAACACTTGTTTGGCTCGTTCAAATATAACTTGTTGATTGGCAAGCTTTTGGGAGGCGTATAATGGCAGGAAATCATGCTGACAAGCATTTCTGAACACTTTCACGAACAGTGAGGGACCCTTTTGTGGCAAATTGTTGTGGATTTCCGATTTCAGCAAACACGTAGTGGACAACTTCCTATTCTAGAGAACGCATATTTGTCAAACGGTGTTCGGTCGAGATGAAAGATGAAACACGCTCTCCCTGCTGCTAATTGTCAGATGCTGAGAACGAGATCAAATGAAACGTTTCCCCCTCCAATCAGTGCCAAAGAGTAATACCCCCTCGCAGTGCGGAATGAAGCATATGTTTATAGTGAAGTCTGTCCTGTGTACTCCTACTGCTTTGGAGACACTCATTATTTGTGGAGTGTGGATATGTACTAATTAAGAGCAGAGACGCTGTTTAACTTTGCTTTCAGAGTACACATAAACGAATGCTAATTTGTTCCCATTAAAGCATCTTCTTTCCCCCCCCCCCCCAGCGGCACCTGAAACTTGGAGCGCTAATGATGACACAGATTCTAACGAGGAATGGCGCACGGGATCTCACCTCTTAAAAGAGTCAAGGAACACCGAGTAACCACATAACAGAAGTCAAACCTCACACCAAGCACATACATGTGTGTTCACTTTATCCTGTATGGCAACATGATCGACAATTTAAAAAAACCCAGGGGCTTGATCTAGGCTGCATATTCACACACCACAGCATATATGCAATATATATGCAATTAAATAACCAAGTTAGGAGCAAATGACAGAAAAGCACAGGACTGTCGTTACACAGTGGACATTTTGTATCACCTGGCTCAAGCTGGGGTGTTCTAAGACATGTGCAGGGGTAGATGATTGGCATGGATCCAGGAGCAGACAGCACTGCAGAGGCTGTGAACATGGGTCACAAAAGAGGTGAAGAAGGAGGGGGGGGGGAGATTTTGTGGGAACGTTTTTACCGGACCGTTCTCCTCTGGGAAGAGTTGGGAAGTACTGAAATGCTCGGACATTGTTTTTACGTAATTATTTGTACAAAACTTAGGGACGGACAAGTAGAACCGCACACCTTAAACTGGAGTGATTGATGAACTTGTCAGTGGTGTCTTTCAGTGATGCAAACTCTTGCACAAGCCTTTTTCCTTATTAAGTACATTTGCATGTCCAATGTTTTTTTTGGTGTAGCTAGTTAAAAATGAAGATTAATCGCCCTTTGGAGCAAACCTTACCAATCAAGGAGAATTAAGAAGAGACAGGGATTGATCTATTTGTATTTGCTCCCATTTGTGTTTGAACAGATTAGCGTCAACAAGATGTAGCTCTCTCGTACGTAAGAAAGCAATTAATTCCTGTCCCTGACAGTGTTACCCTGTCCATCATGAACACAAGATTCCTCTTGGACAATTATAAGTTCCCTTGTAAACCATTCGTTGTCTGCTCTGCTTCAGCACACACAGAATCCCCTTTCCTGTCATCTCCCTTCCCCTTGGCCCCTATTCCAGGTGGCTGGAGCCCAATGAGAGATAGCTCCATTTGCTTGCTAGCTAATTGTATCACTGCTTGGGGCGCAACAATAACGATTGAATTTAGTGAGACAGAGAATGCAAGGGAGAAACAGCACCGTGCAGAGCAATGGAGAGAAAGAGAGAGTGAGAGAGAGAGAGGGACAGAGGCAGAGCATGGGAGAGGGGGAGAGGGAGAGGGGCGAGAGGGAGGGAGGGAGGGAGGGAGGGAGGGAGGGAAAGAGGGAAAGAGGGAAAGAGGGAAAGAGATGAAGGGAGTAATATAAGGGGGGAGATAGAGAGAAAGAGAATGGGAAGGAGGGTGGGAGGTGGGGGATGAGTGAGAGCAATGAAAAGAAGGGAAGCTGACAAGCTGAGCCAATTTTCTAGTGAAATGAGCTTTGCTCCAGGTAAGGAAAAGCCTCCCGAGGAAGGTTTAAGCGCACGTTGGAAGAAGAATGAGGTACTCAGGCTGCAATGTTGTGTCACAGAAACCATGTCCAACATTACAGCTGGGAATACAGTAACTGTGATTTACAGTGTTGTCATGCCTAACTCACAAAGCCATGAATAAACAACTGGGGAAAACTTTTCAAACAAATAAACAAGTGGCATTATTTGTAATTACAAGCATTAAAGGATACTTGTAAGTGATCGTCTCAGTATCAGTTGGAGGATTTCCCATTTACGATGCTATTTCTTGGAGCACAGTAGCATCTCCATACCTGAGAGAAATGTCAACTATGGACAAGGTTTTCTTTTTCTGTTTGACTGAGCCATTTGCTGCCTGACAGGCTGCCTGGCAACAGGAGGAGCAGGAGTCTGTGGCAGGAAGAAGAGAACTGTGGTGGAACACTACACAGGAAGTCAATTCTAGGAGTTCTGGATTACATCTCTATGAAGCTTTGGGCAGGCAGCGTCTTACAATGTTTCCCTTCAGAGAAACCAAACCTTTTCTACTTTCCCTGTCTTTAAAGAACAGTCATAGCCGCCATTTCCACATATAGAAACGTCTGACGTCAGAGTTTCTCACTTTTTTTTCTTTTTTTATGCGAGATATAAATTGGCAACGGCCTTATCTAAACATAGCACAGTGAGCTGTGTGTTCTGGGTATAAGCGATGGATCTTGACCTTTGCCTCATCATTCAGCAGTCTGTTTCGATGGGGAAAATTATGATTCTGGCCTTCGCACAGAGAGACAATTTACTTTAGTTCTGATTTTGGTGGGAGGACATGGACTGGGGGTATATCCAGTATTTATGGAAGGGTTCAGACTGGGGCCACACCCAGACAGCAGATCCAGGACACACCTTGAAGTGTCATCTACTGCTGTGCCACTCAGCTCTATTATTAAATCTCCTTTATGAGCTGTTCTATGGAGTGCACTTAAGATTTAAAATATGTGTAAATATTCCACCTAATCATTTTGCTAGCTCGTGCCTTTTTCTAAGTTGTTTTCCCAGGGTGCCCTGCAGGACTCTTTGACTGTGTGATGGACATCTTAATGGCTGCTGTAAATAAACACCAAGGTCAAAGGGAAAGTGCTGATGACATACATTAGAGAGAGAAAACCCACAAAGAAAGATGTGAGATCCACCAGCAGCGAGCCACGGCGAAGAGGAGGCGAGCTCAGCTGACCATTAGCCACTGGTTATTTATCTGATGGGAGAGGCCATTTAACACTTCCTGTCTGATTTGCGGGCGTTCTTCATGCCCTGCCCACCAACATCAATATGGGTGTCAGGAGTTAGGGCCCTAAATTACATTTTGATGGTCATCATCAAGCTAAACCTTTTCCTGTGTGTGTATGTTTGCGTAGAAGCACTTTGCCTGAAGTTACATTGACCAGTCAGTTCATAGCCTTTTAATTAAGAACACATTTTCCTCCTGGTCACAGGGCCCACTAACACCATGTCGTCATCATTCTGCGGTTCTTCAGAAAGACTCTTCACAGACAGGTTTTTAGGAACTAATAGATACAGTGTGAGAAGTGAAAAATATTTGTATCTTTTCATGAATGGCGTGCTGAGCAGCTAGAATGACTGCAGTCTCGGGTGAAATGGACGCCTGACAGAGACTCTCCTCTCTAAATCACATGGCTGCTCTCTATTTCCTGGATGAGTGAACAGTTTCCTCCCCGGTCCAGGTACAGAACAACCCACTTTTAGAGGGAAACTTCTTTGAGTTTGGACCCAGCCTGCAAATATTTGCACTAATCACTGTACAAACAAATTGTATAACACTTGCGTAACAGGCAGTACATTTCCAGTGTCTGTTGAAAGAAGCTCTGAAACCTTGAACTGATAAGAGATGCGTGTGTATTTATTTGTGTGTGTTTGACGTCTTTGTGTGTGTATTTGTGTGTGTTTGCACGTACGCTTGTGAGTGTGTGTAAAGTCAGGTATTGTATCTGAAAAGTCTCGGTGTTTCCGTGGAAACTAAATTTAAGTAAACCACATTTACTTAGAAATACTGTACTGCAGATCCTTCATCCTTGAAATATTTGATCTTAAAGTTGAACAATAAGTGCAGTTGGGCTCCATGACAATAGTTTATTAAAGGACCCATTTCTATGAAGAACAATAGTGCTAAATGTCCTCTTAACAGGCCTGTTGAAATGTAGCATGCAGGTGGATTTACTTTCCGCATCTCCCATACAAATTGCAATAAAAATTGGTCTGAACCCATACCAAATAGGCCTACTTTGTGTTACAATTCAACAAAACTATTCTAATCCTTACCCTGACTTCTCTTTACCGATAACTGAGGACAGGTATCTGCAGGAGGCTGGCCTGACTAAAGACTCTAAAGTCTTGTCCCTCTGTCTGTGTCCCAGGAGGGCAACCGGACGACAATGACTGGTAAGACTCAGACCAGCAACGTGACCAACAAGAATGACCCGCGCTCCCTCAACTCCCGAGTCTTCATCGGCAATCTCAACACAGCCATTGTCAAGAAGACCGACATAGAAGTCATCTTCGCCAAGTACGGCAAGATAGTGGGTTGCTCCGTTCACAAGGGTTACGCTTTCGTCCAGTACGTGAGCGAGAGGAACGCCCGCGCCGCTGTGGCAGGGGAGAACGCCCGTGTCATCGCCGGACAACCTCTCGGTGAGTCATCGTTTTTGTTTATTTCTCCTCTGGGCTGATCTGATTTGTGTGCTTCTTGCTGGTTTGCTGTTTATTCTCGAACTATATATACTTAAGGACAGGAAATGGTCATCCTGGTAAGAGGCAAGATGTACTGCACATATACACAAAGTATCTACACAACAGAGAATTACTTATGTAACTTACGTGTGTTTAAATGTAGCTTGCACTAAGTCGGGGAAGTGGATTGTCCCTCATGGGGGCAGGTAGTGCCTCAGGCGTCTCTCAGTCTTGTTTAGATATTCCCATGGCACTTAGTTGCTGAAGTGTCTATGTGTGTCATGCTACAGAAAAAGGCCCTAGATACTGAATCCATTAACAGAAGATTCACCATATGTGAGTGGTTTGGGAGTTTGCTAGACAGTCACTTAGTAAAGAATGTCAAAACACCATCAGGGTCTTGAAGAAAAAGTGTTTTGGCGAAAACAACTACTAATGAAGAGTTGGATTATGCATGCGAGTGTCAAGATGATTCTGGAGTAGATGTGTAATGTTGAGGCTTCCTCGGGTTCAACCTCAACATGTTTTCAATTCTGTTATCTGAAGTTCGGTTGGTGACTTTCTGACTACAATTTACAGTATGCTTTCTGGAGTTGTCCGGGCAAGGAAAAGCAGTTATGGTGTTTCTGGGATGCTAGAATATCTTTGTACTAGTTTCTGCTGCAGGAGACTTGGTGTTAAACTGCAGACGCTCTGCAGAGCTGGGTGTCATCGCTGACCTCTTGAGAATGAAGCTTTTCAAAGGGGGGTCTAAACATTATCATACTTAGCCTTATCTGCAGTATATATATATATATATGTTTTTTTCATAATCTGCTTTGAAAAACATAAACTTTTTAAATATCATGCAGTTATCGTGTGCAGGTTGTTGAATGTAAATACAGAATGTTGTTGCTGGGTGCTTCATGTTGGAAAAGATAAAACATTGAAAGGTTGTCAGTTTTTCAGAAAACGTTAAGAAACGTTTTAAAACGTAAGTCATCCTCACAGACATTTGTACGTGTTGTGTTGTGAAAGAGAGAAAACCAGAGAGAGGAATATATTTAAATAGCGATGGAGCGAGGATGAGAAATAGAAAGAGAGAAAGAGAGAGAGTCATCCTATAACCCCTACATAGTCACCAAGCAGAAAACAGCAGGTGTTTGATGAACGATGATGGACCCTCCTTCTACAGCTGACTAATACGTTTCTGCACATCTCCCTCTCTATTTTCCCTCATAATACACTTGAGTGTTTGGTTTCCTGAAAAAGCAGGGAATCGCCTAATGGAATCCAATCAAGATTGCCGACTTTACCACCATGCACACATGAGTCTCAATTACTCCAAACCATTAACGAAAGGTTTGAGCAATTTATACTTTTGGGGGTTTTCCATGTGGTTCATCAATATCCTGCAACATCTCTCAGAGACAAAACAAATAAATATACATTTCTTATAAACTCTATATTTGCTGTTTTCCAAGGGATGAAAACAATGTCAGACTACTTACTATTAGAACCATCTCAATATGTTTTATTTATTTATAAAACTCTGACTGGAGTGGTTTACTCAGACAAACTCCCTCTTTTGTCTCTGTTGAGAATGTCCTTTCTGAAACACCAGTCTATGACTTCAGGTACTGTACAGTGCAGTTTGGTTGCATACTGTCTACTAATGGTAGGTGTATACTACAGTATATGAGTGCAGATGAGCGTGGTTATGCAGTACAGACACTCTCCTTGCCTCGGTGTGTTTGATTTCATGTGCATGGATGACAGCGCCTGTGGAATGTCGAGGCTTTTCATCACAGCAAAGGTCATTTCATCTCAGCTTGGTTAGGAGGCAATTCTGCAATCATGATTGCTCAATCTACAAATCCTGGGTCTGAATAATAGTTGAAAATGCATCCTTGATTGGCAATTAATGACACCCTCTCGTGCGTCCTGCCGGACTGACATGCTTTATTAAGATGATGCTGGATTGCGGTGCGTTGTTAC